>NC_044996.1:32287580-32365347 GCF_008728515.1 Papio anubis
TTGGTAATGCTTCAGTTCAGTTACGTATTGCTTTGAGAAATGTCTGGTCATATCCTTTGCCCACTTTTTGATGGGATTCTTTGTTTTTTTTTCTTGTAAATTTGTTTTGAGTTCTTTGTAGGTTCTGGATAATTAGCCCTTTGTCAGATGAGTAGATTGCAAAAATTTTTCTCCCATTCTGTAGGTTGCCTGTTGACTCTGATGAGTAGTTTCTTTTGCTGTGTAGAAGCTTTTTTAGTTTTAATTAGATCCATTTGTCAATTTTGGCTTTTTGCTGCCCGTTGCTTTTGGTGTTTTAGACATGAAGTCTTTGCCCATGCCTATGTCACAGATGTTACTACCTAGAGTTTTCCTCTAGGGTTTTTATGGTATTAGGTCTAACATTTAAGTCTCTAATCCATCTTGAATTAATTTTCATTATAAGGAGTAAGAGAGAAGGATCAGTTTCAGCTTTCTACTTATGGCTAGCCAATTTTCCCAGCACCATTATTAAATAGGAATCCTTTCCCATTTCTTGTATTTCTCTCAGGTTTGTCAAAGATCAGATGGCTGTAGATGTGTGGTATTATTTCTGAAGACTCTGTTCTGTTCCATTGAAATTCTATATCTCTGTTTTGGTACCAGTACCATGCTGTTTTGGTTACTGTAGCCTTGTGGTATAGTTTGAAGTCAGGTAGCGTGATGCCTCCAGCTTTTGTTCTTTGACAGTTGTCTTGGAGATCTTTGAGGGCTCTTTTGGTTCCATATGAACTTTAAAGCAGTTTTTTCCAATTCTGTGAAGAAACTCATTGGTAACTTGATAGGGATGGGCATTGAATCTATAAATAACCTTAGGCAGTATAGCCAGTTTCCACGATATTATTCTTCTATCCATGAGCATGGTATGTTCTTCCATTTGTTTGTGTCCTCTTTGATTTCACTGAGCAGTGGTTTGTGATTCTCCTTGAAGAGGTCCCTTTACATCCTTGTAAGTTGATTCCTAGGTATTTTATTCTCTTTGAAGCAATTGTGAATGGAAGTTCATTCATGGTTTGCTCTCTGTTTGTTACTGAGGTGTATATAGAATGCTTGTGATTTTTGCACATTAATTTTTGTATCCTGAGACTTTGCTGAGTTGCTTATCAGCTTAAGGAGATTTTGGGCTGTGAGACAATGGGGTTTTCTAAATATACAATCATGTCATCTGCAAGAGGGACAATTTGACTACTTCTTTTCCTAAGTGAATACCTTGATTTCTTCCCTCTTGCCTGATTGCCCTAGCAAGAACTTCCAACACTATGTTGAATAGAATTGTGGTGAGAGGGCATCCTGTCTTGTACCAGTTTTCAAAGGAATTTTTCAGTTTTGCCCATTCAGTATGATGGCTGTGGGTTTGTCATAAATAGCTCTTATGATTTTGAGGTACATTCCATCAATACCAGCGGGTATTAGTTTTTAGCATGAAGGAGCTGTTTGAATTTTGTCAAAAGCAGCACTACCATCTATTAGAGATAATCATGTGGTTCTTGTCTTTAGTTCTGTTTATATTCTGGATATGTTTATTGATTTGTGAATGTTGAACCAGCCTTGCATCCCAGGGATGAAGCCCACTTGATCATGGTGGATAAGCTTTGATGTGCTGCTGAATCCGGTTTGCCAGTATTTTGTGGGGATTTTTGCATCGTGTTCATCAGGATATTGGTCTAATTCTTTTTGTTCTGTCTCTGCCCAGGCTTTGGTATCGGATGATGGCTCATAAAATGAGTTAGGAGGATTCCCTCTTTTTTTCTGTTGATTGGAATAGTTTCAGAAGGAATGGTACCAGCTCCTCCTTGTACACTGGTAGAGATTCAGCTGTGAATCCATCTGGTCCTGGACTTTTTTTTTGGTTGGTAGGCTATTAATTATTGCCTCAATTTCGAGCCTGCTATTGGTCTATTCAGAGTTCAACTTCTTCCTGGTTTAGTCTTGGAAGAGTGAGTGTCAGGAAATTATCCATTTCTTCTAGATTTTTCTAGTTTATTTATTAGAGTGTTTATAGTATTCTCTGATGGCAGTTTGTATTTCTGTGGGGTCGGTGAAATTTGATATCCTTTATCATTTTTATTAGATCCTATTTGATTCTTTCTCTTTTCTTCTTTATTAGTCTTGCTAGCGGTCTGTCAATTTTGTTGATCTTTTCCAAAGCAGCTCCTGGATTCATTAGTTTTTGGAGGGTTTTTTGTGTCTCTATCTCCTTCAGTTCATCTGATCTTAGTTATTTCTTGCCTTCTGCTAGCTTTTGAATGTGTTTGCTCTTGCTTCTCTAGTTCTTTTTAATTGTGATGTTAGAGTGTCAATTTTAAGTCTTTCCTGCTTTCTCTTGTGGGCATTTAGTTCTATAAATTTCCCTCTACCTGCTTAAATGTGTCCCAGAGATTCTGGTATGTTTGTCTTTGTTCTCATTGGTTTCCAAAGAACATCTTTATTTCTGCCTTCATTTCGTGATAATGCCCAGTAGTCATTCCTAGGGGAGCAAGTTGTTCAGTTTCCATGTAGTTGAGCGGTTTTTGATTGAGTTTCTTAGTCCTGAGTTCTAGTTTGATTGCACTGTGGTCTGAAGACAGTTTGTTATAATTTCTGTTCTTGTACATTTCTTAGGAGGAGTGCTTTCCTTCCAATGATGTTGTCAATTTTGGGGTAAGTCGTGTGGTGCTGAGGAAATCTTATATTCTGTTGATTTGGGGTGTAAGAGAGTTCTATAGATGTCTATTAGGTCTGCTTGCGAGATGAGTTCAATTCCTGGATATCCTTGTTAACTTTCTGTCGTTGATCTGTGTGACAGTGGAGTGTTGAAGTCCCATTATTATTGTAATAAGTCTAAGTCTCTTTGTAAGTCTCTAAGGACTTGCTTTATGAATCTGGAGTGCTCCTGTATTGGGTGCATATATATTTGAGATAGTTAGCTCTTCCTGTTGAATTGATCCCTTTACCATTATGTAATGGCCTTCTTTATCTCTTTGATCTTTGATGGTTTAAAAGTCTGTTTTATCAGAGACTAGTATTTGCAACTAGCCCTGCTTTTTTGTGCTCCATTTGCTTGGTAAATCTTCCTCCATCCCTTTATTTGAGGCTATGTATGTCTCTGCCATGTGAGATGGGTCTCCTGAATACAGCAGACTGATGGATGTGACTCTTTATCCGGATTTGCCAGTCTGTGTCTTTTAATTGGGCATTTAGTCCATTTTTAAGGTTAATATTGTTATGTGTAGACTTGATCCTGCCATTATGATATTAGCGGTTATTTTCTGCTCATTAGTTGATGCAGTTTCTTCCTAGCCTCGATGGTCTTTACATTTTTAGCATGTTTTGCAATGGCTGGTACGGTTCTTCCTTTCCACATGGTAGTGCTTCCTGGGGTCTTTTGTAAGACAGTCTAGTGGTGACAAAATTTCTAAGCATTTGCTTTGATCTGGGATTTTATTTCTCCTTCACTTATGGGGCTTGGTTTGGCTGGATGTAAATTCTTGGGTTGAAGATTCTTTCTGTAAGGAATGTTGAATATTGGCCCCCACTCTCTTGCTTCTGGCTTGTAAGAGTTTCTGCGAGATCTGCTGTTAGTTTGATGGGCTTCCCTTTGTAGGTAACTCGACCCAGCTTTCTCTCACCAGCTGCCCATAAGATATTTTCCTTCGTTTCTTTGGTGAATCTGGCAATTATGTGTCTTGGAGTTGCTCTTCTCGAGGAGTATCTTTGGCGTTCTGTATTTCTGGATTTGAATGTTGGCCTGCCCTACTAGGTTTAGGGGAAGTTCTCCTGGATGATATCCCTGAAGAATGTTTCCAACTTGGTTCCATTTCCCCCCCTCACTTTCAGGCACCCCAATCAGACGTAGATTTGGTCTTTTTTTTTTAATTAATTTATTATTATTATACTTTAAAGTTGTAGGGTACATGTGCATAGCGTGCAGGTTTGTTACATATGTATACTTGTGCCATGTTGGTGTGCTGCACCCATCAGCTCATCATTTACATCAGGGGTATAACTCCCAATGCAATCCCTCCCCTCACACCCTCCCATGATAGGCCCCGGTGTGTGATGTTCCCCTTCCTGGAGTCCAAGTGATCTCAGTGTTCAGTTCCACCTATGAGTGAGAACATGGGTGTTTAGTTTTCTGTTCTTGTGATGGTTGCTAAGAATGATGGTTTCCAGCTGTATCCATGTCCCTACAAAGGACTGAAACATGCTTTTTATGGCTGCATAGTATTCCATGGTGTATGTGCCACATTTTCTTAATCCAATCTGTCACTGATGGACATTTGGGTTGATTCCAAATCTTTGCTATTGTGAATAGTGCTGCAATAAACATATTATTGCATGTGTCTTTATAGCAGCATAATTTATAATCCTTTGGGTATATATACCCAGTAATGGGATGGCTGAGATGCCTGGTACATCTAGTTCCTGAATCATGAGGAATCGTCATACTGTTTTCCATAATGGTTGAACTGGTTTACAATCCCACCAACAGTGTAAGCGTTCCTGTTCTCCACATCCTCTCCAGCACCTGTTGTTCCTGACTTTTTTAATGATTGCCATTCTAGCGGGTGTGAGATGGTATCTCCATTGTGGTTTTTGATTTGCATTTCTCATTAGCCAGTGATGATGAGCATTTTTCATGTGTCCTGTGGCTGTATGAATATCTTCTTTTGAGAAATATCTGTTCATATCCTTTACCCGCACTTTTGATAGGAGTTGTTTGGTTTCTTGTAAATTTGTTTGAGTTCTTTGTAGGTTCTGGATATTAGCCCTTTGTCAGATAGATGGAGTGCAAAATTTTCTCCCATTCTGTAGGTTGCCTGTTCACTCTGATGGTTTCTTTTGCTGTGCAGAAGCTCTTTAGTTTAATGAGATCCCATTTTCAATTTGCCTTTTTGCTGCCGTTGCTTTGGTGTTTTAGACATGAAGTCTTTGCCCATACCTATGTCTGAATGGGTACTACCTAGGTTTTCCTCTAGGATTTTTATGGTATTAGGTCTAACATTTAAGTCTCTAATCCATCTTGAATTGAATACTCATATAAGGAGTAAGGAAAAGGATCAGTTTCAGCTTTCTACTTATGGCTAGCCAATTTTCCCAGCACCATTTATTAATGGAATCCTTTCCCCATTTTTCTTGCTTCTCGGAGTTTGTCAAAGATACTGGTACCAAAACAGGGTAGACCAATGGAACAGAACAGAGTCCGCAGATTTGGTCTTTTACATAATTCATACTTCTTGCAGGCTTTGTTCATTTCTTTTTCTTCTTTTTCTTTGGTTTCTCTTCGCTTCATTTGTTCATTTGATCCTCAATCCTTTGATACTGTTTCTTCCAGTTGATCGAGCAGTTACTGAAGCTTGTGCATTTATCACGTATTCTCGTGTCATGGTTTTCATCTCTTTCATTTCATTTATGACCTTCTCGTAATTACTCAGCCATCAATTCTTCACTTTTTTTTGGGTGCCCGTTTCTTTCGCTAGATGCGTAATTCCTCCTTTAAGCTCTGAGAAGTTTGATGGACTGAAGCCTTCTTCTCTCATCTCGTCAAAGTCATTCTCTGTCCCAGCTTTGATCCGTTGCTGGCGATGAGCTGGCTCCTTTGCGGGAAGATGCACTCTTATTTTTTGAATTTTCCAGCTTTTCTGCCCTGCTTTTCCCCATCTTTGTGGTTTTTATCTGCCTCTGGTCTTTGATGATGATGGTGACGTACTGATGGGGTTTTGGTGTAGGTGTCCTTCCTGTTTGATAGTTTTCCTTCTAACAGTCAGGACCCTCAGCTGTAGGTCTGTTGGAGATTGCTTGAGGTCCACTCCAGACCCTGTTTGCCTGGGTGTCAGCAGCAGAGGCTGTAGAAGATACAATATTGCTGAACAGTGAGTGTACCTGTGTGAGTCTTGCTTTGGAGGCTTCCTCTCAGGGGTGTACTCCACCCTGTGAGGTGTGTGGTGTCAGACTGCCCCTAGTGGGGTATGTCTCCCAGTTAGGCTACTCAGGGGTCAGGGACCCACTTGAGCAGGCAGTCTGTCCCTTCTCAGATCTCAACCTCCGTGTTGGGAGATCCACTGCTCTCTTCAAAGCTGTCAGACAGCGTCGTTTGCATCTGTGGAGGTTTCTGCTACTTTTGTTCTTGTTTATCTGTGCCCTGTCCCCAGAGGTGGAGTCTACAGAGACAGGCAGGTTTCCTTGAGCTGCTGTGAGCTCCACCAAGTTCGAGCTTCCCAGTGGCTTTGTTTACCTACTTAAACCTCAGCAATGGCGGGCGCCCCTCCCCCAGCCTGGCTGCTGCCTTGTGGTTAGATCTCAGACTGCTGTGCTAGCAATGAGGGAGGCTCCGTGGGCGTGGGACCCTCCCGGCGAGGTGTGGGATATGATCTCCTGGTGTGCCTGTTTGCTTAAAGCCCGCAGTATTGGGGTGGGAGTTACCCGTTTTTCAGGTGTTGTGTGTCTCAGTTCCCCTGGCTAGGAAAAGGGATTCCCTTTCCCCTTGCACTTCCCAGGTGAGGCGATGCCTAGCCCTGCTTCAGCTCTCGCTGGTCGGGCTGCAGCAGCTGATCAGCACCGATTGTCTGGCACTCCCTAGTGAGATGAACCCAGTACCTCAGTTGAAAATGCAGAAATCGCCGGTCTTCTGTGTCGCTGCGCTGGGAGTTGGAGACTGGAGCTGTTCCTATTCGGCCATCTTGCTCCGCCCCCTGATCAGCTATTTCAATGAAACTTCTTAATATAGGGTTACTTGAAGTGCCCACAATGCAAGCTGGTTAGTTTTAAGGAAATTCAGTTAACATTATTTAAAAATCTCGTTTTAGTGATAGAACTAATGGTTAATTGTACAAATTTTAAAAAATATATATAAGCAAAAAAAGAAAAATAAATCATTCTGTAATACAATTATATACATAGGAAAATTAATAATAATACTTTGATTTATATCCTTATAGTATACTTTAAAAATAGTTATACAACAAACATTTACCTTTTTTTAATATTCAAAAATGAAATCTTGGAATATTCAATAAAATCACTTACATTAATTTTGGATATAAAACTATTCAAAAATAAAATTAATGGAAATTAATTTTTTCAATAATATTAAATAACATTTAATATTGTTCACCATTATTTTTAATGGTTGTATAATATCTTTTTGCATAAATGCTCCGTAGGTTTTTAAGCAGTCCTCACTTTCTGATGTATAGGTAGTTTTAAAGTGTTCACTCCTAGAAACAATTCTGCAAAAAACTTCCATATAGTATGATCTTTTAAAGTAGCAATAATAATTTCCTTAGTAGAACCTCTTCCAAATAAGGTTGATATATCCAACATTATACACTTAATGTTTTGATACCTATTGCCAAATTGCTGTCAAGATCAATTGCACCAGTGTATAATATACTCATTGCCAGTGTCTAAGATTGCCCTTTTTTTTTTTTTTCAGATCCTCAACAACACTAGGAATTTTAATAATACAGAAAAGATTCCAGTCATTTGGTAAGTGAAAGATTGTAATTTGTTCTTCAATTCTTTGATTCATATGATTTATAATGAGATGAAGTATCTGAAAATTATTATTGGCCTTTTGTAATTTTTTAATTCCCTGTTTTTAGTCCTATTAGCTTCTTTTCTTTTAGTTCTTGTAGTTGATCCCAGATGGATAAGCCAATAATCACTGAGGAGACCAAAAGATTAGAAAGAGCTATGGAGCTGAAATCTATCAACTAGTTTCCTGAATTTATTAATTTATTCAAAACATATTTACTGGGTGCTTGCTATTTGCTAGACACTCTTCTAGATGTTGTGGAAGACAAAGTTTGTGTCCACCAAGAATAAATCAAACACAGAATATAAGCACTTACTTCTAAATGATAAGTGCTAAGAAGAAAAATAAAGCAAGCGGCCGGGCGCGGTGGCTCACGCCTGTAATCCCAGCACTTTGGGAGGTCGAGGCGGGCGGATCACGAGGTCGGGAGATCGAGATCATCCTGGCTAACACGGTGAAACCCCGTTCTCTACTAAAAATACAAAACAAACAAACAAAAAAACAAACAAAAAAACTAGCCGGGCGTGGTGGCGGGCGCCTGCAGTCCCAGCTACTCCGAGGCTGAGGCAGGAGAATGGCGTGAACCGGAGAGGCGGAGCTTGCAGTGAGCCGAGATCGCGCCACTGCACTCCAGCCTGGGTGACAAAGCGAGACTCTGTCTCAAAAAAAAAAAAAAAAAAAAAGAGAGAAATAAAGCAAGCTAGAAGACAGAGTTATGAAGGGTATAGTGGTGGCTATTTTAGTTAGGGTAGTCAAGGACAATCGGTACAGGTAACATATCTAAGCATAGACGTGAATGAATGTAGGAAGCAAGGCATTTATAGGACTATCTGGGAAAAGAGTATTCCAGGCAGAGAAAACAAGTACAAAAGTCTGCTGTGTTTTAAAGATTATTCAAATCAGTTCATTTAGTTGTTCATGAAGGTATAGCATTGTTTCCTCTTCAATCCATCTATAGCTGTTCTTTCCAGTCAGCTTAGTTTTAAGACTAATGGATGGAAATATCAGCTAACTCTTTCTAAACAAACTTGCAAGATAATTAGAATTTTAAGAAAATGCAAGGGAAATGACTCTTTTAAGTTAATTTTAGTATAATGGCGATAGTTTTACTTATGCAGTTTTGAGTAACACATAATTACCAGGATATGATTTCTGTAAAAGTGCTGAGTAATCAAGAGCTGTTTTTTTGCTTTATAAACTCTCAAATGATGGAAATGATTTCTTTTAATAAAAAATGAGGATGTATAATAGCCTACAAAAAGAGGTTAATATGAGCTAGGGCACAATTCAAATTTATTCTTCAGAATTGATGGTAATAGTTTTATTTCCAAGAGAAGTGAACAATATGACATTCCAGTGACAGAAGCACGTTGATATTATGGAAGATTTACAGAAAATGCCATCACCGGGATTAGTCAGTGTACTGTGGTGTTAACTTCACACTGGATAGCAGATGGCAGTGAGCTTCCATATATAGCACAGTTTGGAGTTTGAATTTCAGGGTGTTTAGTAGCTATCCTTTTTTTTTTTTTTTTTTTTTTGATCTGATTCTGTTCACAAGGATGTCCATGTCCAATATTTATACCATTTCATTATTCTCTATCAGGTTTTTCTTTCTTCAGCTTTTATTTTAGAATTGGTGGGGGAGGGGGGTACACGTGCAGGTTTGTAACCTGGGTATATTGTGTGATACTGAGGTTTGGAGTTCGAATGAATCCATCACCTGGGTAGTGATCATAGTAACTGATAGTAGTTTATCAGCCATTGCCTGTTCAAAGTGTCTGTTGTTCCCATCTTTGTGTCCATGTGTACCCAATATTTGGCTTCCACTTATAAGTGATAACATGCAGCATTTAGTTTTCTGTTTCCACATTAGTTTGATACAATAATGGCCAGCAGCCACATCCATGTTGCTGCAAAGGACATAATTTCATTTGTCTTTATGACTGTGTGTTATTCCATGGTGTATATGTACCACATTTTCTTTATCCTGTCCTCCATTGATGGGCACCTGGGTTGATTCTATGTCTTTGCTATTGTGAATAGTGCTGCAGTGAACATACGGGTACATGTGTCTTTTTGGTAGAATGATTTATTTCCCCTTGGGTATATACCAGTAATAGAATTTCTGGGTCGAATGGTATTTCAACAACAAATAATAGTTCTTTGAGAAATCTCCAAACTGCTTTTCATAGTGACTGGACTAACTTACATTCCCCAAAACAGTGTATAAGTGTTTGCTTTTCTGTGCAGCCTCACCAACATCTGTTATTTTTTGACTTTTTAACAAAAGACATTTTTAAAATGACAGATGTGAGATGGTATCTCATTAGGATTTTGATTTGTGTTTCTTTGGGGATTAGTGATGATGATCACTTTTTAATGTTTGTTGGCCGCTTATATGACCTCTTTTGAGAAGTGTCTTTTTATGTCATTTGCCCATTTTTAAAATGGGGTTATTTGTTTTTTATTAATTTAAGTTCTTTATAGATTCTGAATATTAGATTTTTTTTTCTTTGCTATTTGCAAACTTTGCTGGATGCATAGTTTGCAAATATATTCTCCCATTTTGTAGGTTGTCTGCTTACTCCCTTTCTAACTAAGCATCTCAGGTTTGAATTTCATTTTAAAACTCTTTTTCTTTAGTCTTAGATGATAGGCTTGAAATATGCTTTGAAACTGTTTTTCTCCCTTTTTCATTATACACTCCCTTGCACCATGCACACTCATCTAATTATATGCTTGCTTAGGAATTCCAGGGGCTAATCTTGGAACAAACCAGAAACAGAGTCCCTATGGAGTCTTCCCACTTAAGGGAAGTCACAACTAGTCCGCCACCATCTGGCCAAAGTCAGGAAAACACCAACAAGACCCCTGGACAAGTAATTACCCAAGACAACCATCAGAACAAGAGACACAGACCCTGCACTCTGTTCCACTCCTGCGTATCTCTTATACCAAGTTTCTATTTAAAAACCCTATAATAAAATTTAAAAGTTAAGATGATACTTTAGAAGGGTGGTTCACCATCTTCTGGTTTGCTGGCTCTCCAATTAAAACTTGCTTCTCCTCCCAACAAACGTTGCCTCTCATGTTTGGCTTTTGAGTGGCCTTGACAGTTTTCTTGCTGTGCAGAAACTTTTTAATTAGGTCCCACTTGTCAATTTTTGTTTTGTTGCAATTACTTTGGGTGACTTAGCTATAAATTATTTGCCAAGGCTGATATTGACAAAGATATTTCATTCCTAGGATTTCTTCTAAGATTTTTATAGTTTGAGGCCTTACATTTAAATATTTAATCCATCTTGAGTGAATTTTTTAAAATTATGATAGGTAGTGGTCCAGTTTCATTCTTCTGGAAACCCACAGCCAACATTACACTGAACAGGCAAAAGCATTCCCCTGGAGAACTGGAACAAGACAAGGATGTCCACTGTCACCACTCCCATTCAACATAGTAATGGAAGTCCTAGTCAGAGCAATCATGCAGGAGAAAAATAAAATGCATTCAAATAGCAAAGGAAGATGTCAAAATATCTCTCTTTGCTGACGATATGATTCTATACTTAGAAAACCCTAATAACTCTGCTAAAAGGCTCCTAGAAGTGATACACAACTTCAGTAAAGTTTCAAGATACAAAATCAATGTACAAAAATTAGTGGCATTTCTATACACCAATTAACATTCAAGCTGAGAACCAAATCAATAATGCAATCCCATTTACAATAGCCACAAAAATAACAAAATACCTAGGAATACAGCTAACCAAGGAAGTGAAAATTCTCTACAAAAAGAAGTACAAAACACTGCTGAAATAAATCAGAGATGACACACATAAATGGAAAAACATCATGCTCATTGATTGGAGGAATCAATATTGTCAAAACAGCCATACTGTGCAAAGCAAAGTGCATATTCAACATTATTTCTATGAAACTACCAACGTCATTTTTCACAAATAGAAAAAAACTATTCTAAAATTAATACAGAACCAATAAAGAGCATGAATAGCCAAAATAATACTAAGAAGAAGAAAAACAAAAAACTGGAGGCATCCCATTACTGGACAACAAACTATACTAAAAGGCTACAGTAACCAAAACAACATGGTACTGTTACTAAAACAGGCACATAGACCAATTGAACAGAACAGGGAACCCAGAAATAAAGCTGCACACATACAACCATCTGATCTTTGACAAAGTCAACAAAAATAAGCAATGGAGAAAGTACTTCCTATTCAGTAAATGGTGCTGGGATAACTGGGTAGCCATATGCAGAAGAATGATACTGTACCCCTACCTATCACTATTATTCTATATCTTTTAAATCTTATGTTCTTAGCTTGTTCCATATTTTGCCTGTTTTGCTTTGAAGTGTTTCAGCTTTCTGTACTTCTGTATGCTTTCTCTTCATTAAGTCTAAAATTTGCTTAAAGGTTAGAAGTACATAAACTCAGATAATTTATAGTACTACTTTGTTACGCCTTTTAACTAATCTAAAACAAGGCGGCTCCATCAACCAGTAATGCTCATGGTAAACAAATTAAAGAATAAATAGAAAGTGGTAAGCTCAGGTATTTTTCTTGGAGCTTGTTCATAATGGAATAGAAATATATATTGGCAAGTATGCTGAGGAGTCAATATTGCAAAAGGGAAAAAAGCACAGATTTCAAAGTCAGTGATTTTAATTTAAATCCAGTCATTGTCATTTTAAAGCTTTATACCTGAAGCAAGTATAACCAATTAGGATTCATTTAGCTGCCAGTGACAGGCAGCCACTTCAAAAATGGTGTATGTAAAATGATAATTTATTGCATTATTTATTTCTGTTGTTCATAAAATTATATATATTTAAGATGTACAACATCATGTTTTGATATACATATAAATAAGGATGATTATTATTATAGTCAAGCAAATGAACGTATTTATTTCCTCATATAGTTACCTTTTTATCATGCTAGCTTCTGAAAGCTTCTGAAAACTAGACTTTTAGAGCATTTTCAGTATATAATACAGTGTTATTAACTATAGTGATCATGCTATATACTAGATCTTTAGACTTATGCATCCTACATAACTTCAACTTTGTACCCTTTGATCAGTATCTCCCCATTTTCCCCACCTCCCTGCCTCTGCCTCTGGTAACCACTCTTCTATTCTGTTTCTATGTATTTGATACTTTTAGATTTCACATATATAAGTGAAACCATGCAGTATTTGTCTTTCTACGTCCGTCATAGTTCACTTAGTAAAATGTCCTACAGTTTAATCTATGTTGAGGCAAATGGCAGGATTTCCTTCTTTTTTAAGACTGAGTAATATTCTACTGTGCACATATGCATGTATACATTTATGTAAAAATTTTTAACCAATCATTTGTTGATGGAAACTTAGGTTATTTTCATATCTCATCTATTGTGAACAATGCTGCATAAAATAGTTAGAAAGAATGAATAATACCTAATATTTGATAGCACAAAAGACTGACTATAGTCAATCATAATGTAAGTATACATTTTAAAATAATTAAAAGGGCACAAGTGGATTGTTTGTAATAGAAAAGATAAAGACTTGAAAAGATATATACCCCATTTTCCATGATGTGTTTATTATGCATTGGATGCCTGTATCAAAACACCTCATGTAACCCATAAATATATACACCTATTTACTCACAAAAATTAAAAATAATTTTTAAAAGAGAAAAATCAAAAATGTGGTATATATACACAATGTATATTGGTCTGGACAAATGTATTCAGCTATAAGAAAGAATCAGATCCTATCATTTGCAACAACATGAATGAAACTTGATATCACTTTGTTAAAGTGAAATAATACAAACATAGAAAGAGAAACTTCTCATGTTCTCATTTATTTGTGGAAGCTAGAAATCAAAACAATTGAACTCATGGAGATAGAGAAATCACAGATAGTCATTCAAGGTACTGATTTCATTTATTTTGGGTATACCAGAAGTGGCATTGCTGGATCACATAGTTGTTTTTGTTGTTATTGTTGTTTATTTGAGGTACTCTCATTCTATTTTCCATAAAGGCTGTACCAATTTACATTTCTACCAACAGTGTGCCAGGGTTGCCTTTTCTCCACCCCTTGCCAACATTTGTTGTATTTTGTGATTTGATAATATCTCTCCTGATTTGGGTGAGATGATACTGCACTGTGGCTTTGATTTTCATTTCTCTGGTGATTAATAAGGGTAAACAGCTTTATATATAGATGTTGGCAATCTGTATGTCCTTTGTAGAAAAAAATGACTATTTAGATCTTTTGTCCATTGTTTATTTGCTCTGTTTAGTTTTTTGATTTTTAATTTTTGTGAGTACATAATAGGTATGTATATTTATGGGTTACATGAGGTGCTTTGATACAGGCATCCAATGCATAATAAACACATCATGGAAAATGGGGTATATATCTTTTCAAGTCTTTATCCTTTCCATTACAAACAATCCACTTATGCCCTTTTAGTTATTTTAAAATGTATACTTAACATTATGATTGACTATAGTCAGTCTTTTGTGCTATCAAATATTAGGTATTATTCATTCTTTCTAACTATTTTCTTTGTACCCATTAACCATCCCCACCTCCCCTCATCCCTCCACTACACTTCCCAGTCTCTGATAACCATCTTTCTACTCTCTATCTTCATGAGTTCAATTGTTTTGATTTTTTAGATCCCACAAATAAGTGAGAACATGCAATGTTTCTCTTTCTGTGCCTGGCTTATTTCACTCAGCATAATGATCTCCAGTTCCATCCGTGTTGTTGCAAGTGGCAGGATCTCATTCTTTTTGTGGCTAAACAGTACTCCATTGTGTATAAGTAAAACCATTTTTATCCATTTTTCTGTTGATGGACACTTAGGTTGCTTCCAAATCTTGGCTATTGTGAACAGTGCTGCAACAAACATGGGAGCGTAAGCACCTCTTCAATGTACTAATTTCCTTTGCTTTGGACATATGCCCAGCAGTGGGATTACTGGATTATATAGTAGTTCTATTTTTAGGTTTTGAGGAACCTCCAAACTGTTCTCCATAGTTGTACTACTTTATATGCCCGACAACAGTGAGAGAGGGTTCCGTTTTCTCTACATCCTCATCAGCATTTGTTATTGCCTGTCTTTTGGATATAATCCATTTTAACTGGGGTGAGATAATATCTCATTGTAGTTTTGATTTGCATTTCTCTGATGATCAATGATGTTGAGCACCTTTTCATATGCCTGTAAGTGATTTGTATGTCTTTTGAGAAATGTCTTCAAATATTTTGTCCATTTCTTAATTGGGTTATTAGAATTTTTCCTATAGTTTTGTTTGAGCTCCTTATATATTCTGGTTGTTAATCCCTTGTCAGATGTGTAATTTGCAAATCTTTTCTTACCTTCTTTTGGTTATCTCTTTACTTTGTTGATTGTTTCCTTTACTGTACAGAAGCATTTTAACTTGACGTAATCCAATTTGTTCATTTTTGTTTTTCATTGCCTGTTCTTGTTGGGTATTACTCAATAAATATTTGCCCAGACCAATGTCCTGGAGATGTTCCCCAATGTTTTCTTGTAGTAATTTCACAGGTTAGGGTCTTAGATTTAAGTTTTTAACCCATTTTGATTTGATTTTTGCAAATGGCTAGAGGTAGGAGTCTAGTTTCATTCTCCTGTATTTGGATATCCAGTTTTCCCAGCAACATTTATTGAAGAGACCATCTTTCCCCCAGTGTATGTTCTTTGCCCCTTTGTTTTAAGATAAGATCACTGTAGGTATGTGAACTTGTTTCTGGGTTCTCTATTCTATTTCATTGGTTTATGTGTCTGTTTTTAAGCTAGTAGTAATATGCTGTTTTGGGTACTGTAACTCTGTAGTATAATTTGAGGTCAGATAATATGATTCCTCCAGTTTTGTTCTTTTTGCTTATGATAGCCTTGACTATTACAGCCTTTTATGGCTTCATATACATTTTATAATTGCTTTTTTAAAAATTTATGTGAAGCATATCATTAATGTTTTGATAAGGATTGCGTTAAATCTTTCAATTGCTTTGGGAAGTATAAACATTTTAACAATATTTATCTTTCCAATCCATGAACATGGAATATCTTTCTATTTTTTTGTCTTCAATTTCTAGCATCGGTATTTTACACTATTTTTTGTAGAGATCTTTAACTTATGTGGTAAATTTAATTTTGAGGTATTGTATTTTATTATATTTGTCCCTACTGTAAATGGGATTGTATTGATTTCTTTTTCAGGTTGTTTGTTGCTGGTTTATAGAAATGCTACTGATCTTTGTATATTGGTTTTGTATCCTGGCACTTTACTGAATTTATCAGTTCCAATAGTTTTCTTGTGGATTCTTCAGTTGTTTTTTTTTTCAAATATAAGATCATATCATCTGCAAACAAAGACAAATTGACTTCTTCTTTTCCAATTTGGATGCCATTTATTTATTTCACTTGTCTGATTGCTCTAGCTAGGGCTTCCAGTGCTCTGTTGAATAACAGTGGGAATGTGGGCATCCTCCCGAATCTTAGCTAAAAGGCTTTCAGTATTTCCCCATTCAGTAGACTAGCTATGGGTCTCTCATATGTGCCTTTTATTATATTGAGATATTATATTTCTTCTATACTCAGTTTTTGTTTTTTTTTAATCATGAAGAGATGTTGAATTTTATCAAATGCTGTTTCAGCATCAGTTGAAATTATCATTTCATTTTTCTTTTTCACTCTGTTTATATGATTTATCACATCAATTGATTTGCATATGTTGAACCAACCTTGCCTCCTGGGAATATATCCCACTTGCGTCGTGATGAATGATCTTTATAATGTGTTCTTAAATTTGATTTTCTAGTGTTGAGGATTTTTGCATCAGTATTCATCAGTCATATTGGCCTATAGTTTTCTCTTTTTTGATATGTCTTTTTCTGGTTTTGATATCATGATAATACTGGCCTCATCAAATGAGTTTGAATATCCCCTCCTGCTGTATGTTTTGAATAGTTTGGATGGGATTACTTCTTGAGTATTACTTCTTTTCTTTTTTATTTTTATTTTTTTATTTTTATTATTATTATACTTTAAGTTCTAGGGTACATGTGCATAATGTGCAGGTTTTGTTGCATATGTATACTTATTGCCATGTTGCTGTGCTGCATCCATCAGCTTCGTCAGCACCCAACAACAGTGTTACATCAGGTATAACTCCCAATGCAATCCCGCCCCCACCCCCTCCCCATGATAGGCCCTGGTGTGTGATGTCCCCTTCCCGAGTCAAGAGTGATCTCATTGTTCACTTCCCACCTATGAGTGAGAACATGGGTGTTTGGTTTTCTGTTCTTGCGTCAAAGTTTGCTAAAATTGATGGTTTCAACTGCATCCATGTCCTACAAAAGACACAAACTCATCCTTTTTTATGGCTGCATAGTATTCCATGGTGTATATGTGCCACATTTTCTTAATCAGTGTAAGTGGACGTGGGTTGATTCAAGTCTTTGCTATTGTGAATAGTGCATAATGAACATCACGTGTGCATGTGTCTTTATAGCAGCATGATTTATAATCCTTTGGGTATATACCCAGTAATGGGATGGCTGGGTCATATGGTACATCTGATTCTAGATCCTTGAGAATCGCCATGCTGTTTTTCCATAATGGTTGAACTGGTTTGCAATCCACCAACAGTGCAAAGTGTTCCTATTTCTCCACATCCTCTCAGCACTGTTGTTTCCTGACTTTTAATGGCTTCATTCCTTTGGTGTGAGATGGTATCTCATTGTGGTTTTTGATTTGCATTTCTCCTGATGGCCAGTGATGATGAGCATTTTTCAGGTGTCTGTTGGCTGTATGAATGTCTTCTTTTGAGAAATGTCTGTTCATATCCTTTGCCCACTTTTGATGGGGTTGTTTGGTTTTTCTTGTAAAATTTGTTTGGAGTTCTTTGTAGGTTCTGGATATTAGCCACTTTGTCAGATGGGTAGATTGCAAAATTTTCTCCCATTCTGTAGGTTGCCTGTTCACTCTGATGGTAGTTTCTTTGCTGTTGCAGAAGCTCTTTAGTTAATTAGATCCCCATTTGTGAATTTTGGCTTTTGCTGCCGTTGCTTTTAGTGTTTTAGACATGAGTATTGCCAATACCCTATGTCCTGAATGATAAGGTACTACCTAGGTTTTCCTCTAGGGTTTTATGGTATTAGGTCTAACATTTAAGTCTCTAATCCATCTTGAATTAATTTTTTTTGTATAAAGTGTAAGGAAAGGATTCAGTTTCAGCTTTCTACTTATGGCTAGCCAATTTTTCCAGCACCATTTATTAAAATAGGGAATCCTTTCCCCATTTCTTGTTTCTCAGGTTTGTCAAAGATCAGATGGCTGTAGATGTGTGAGCCTTTCCTGAGGACTCTGTTCTGTTCCATTGGTCTATATCTCTGTTTTGGTACCAGTACCATGCTGTTTTGATTATCTCAATAGATGCAGAAAAGGCTTTTGACAAAATTCAACAGCCCTTCATGCTAAAAACGCTCAATAAATTAGGTATTGATGGAACATACCTCAAAATAATAAGAGCTATTTATGACAAACCACAGCCAATATCATACTGAATGGGCAAAAACTGGAAAAATTCCTTTGAAAACTGGCACAAGACAGGGGATGCCCTCTCTCACCACTCCTATTCAACATAGTGTTGGAAGTTCTGGCTAGGAGCAATCAGGCAAGAGAAAGAAATCAAAAGGGTATTCAGTTAGGAAAGAAAAGTCAAATTGTCCCTCTTTGCAGATGACATGATTGTATATTTAGAAAATCCCATTGTCTCAGCCCACAAAATCTCCTTAAGCTGATAAGCAACTTCAGCAAAGTCTCAGGATACAAATTAATGCAAAATCACAAGCATTCTTATACACCAGTAACAGACAAACAGAGAGCCAAACCATGAATGAACTTCCATTCTGAAAATTGCTTCAAAGAATAAAACACCTAGGAATCCAACACAAGGGATGTAAAGGACCTCTTCAAGGGAGAACTGCAAACCACTGCTCAGTGAGAATCCAAAGAGGACACAAACAAATGGAAGAACATACCATGCTCATGGATAGGAAGAATCAATATCGTGGAAACTGGCCATACTGCCCAAGGTTATTTATAGATTCAATGCCATCCCCATCCAAGCTACCAATGAGTTTCTTCACCCAGGTGGAAAAACTGCTTTAAAGTTCGCCATGGGAACCAAAAAAGCCACGCATCTCCAAGACAATCACAAGTCAAAAGAACAAAATACTGGAGCATCCAAGCTACCTGACTTCAAACTATACTACAAGGGTACTTCTTTTTCTTATTTAAATAATTGGTGGAATTCAGCAGTGAAGCCATTGAGTCCCAGGCTTTTCTTTGCTGGGAAACTTTTCATTACAGCTTTGATCTAGTTACCTGTTACTGGTCTGCTCTGGTTTTGGATTTCTTCATGGCTCAACCTTGGTAGTTTATATGTGTCGGGAAATTTATCCATTTATTCTAGATTTTCCAATTTGTTGGCATATAGTTACCCATAGTAGCCACTAATGATCCTTTGGATTTCTGCAATATCAGTTGTAATGTCTCCTTTTTCATCTCTAAATGTCTTTGGATCTTCTTTCTTTTGTTCTTACTTTGACATAGGTTTGTAAATTTTATCTTTTCCAAAAACCACATTTTTGTTTCATTGATCTTTTGTATTATTTTCTTCATTTAAAACTCATTTATTTCTGTTCTGATCTTTATTATTTATTTTTCTGTACTAATTTTGTGTTTCATTTTCTCCTACTTTTTTAGTTTTCAAGATGCATTATTAGGTTGCTTATCTGAAGTTTTTCTTTTTTTTGGTATAGGCACTTACACCTGTAAAATTCCCTTTTAGTACTGCTTTTGCTTTATTCTGTGGAATTTGTTTTATTGCATTTCCATTAATATAAGAACATCTTGTTTTATTTTCATATGTTTGTATAGTTTTCAGGAATCTTTTGTTATTGATTTCTAGTTTTATTCCATTATAGTCAGAGAAGATGCTTGATATTATTTAAATTTTTTTAATGTTTTCACACTTGTTTTGTGACCTAATGTATGGCTTGTTCTTGAGAATGATCCATGTGCTGAGGAAAAGAATGTGTTTTCTGATACCATTGGATGAAATGTTCTGTAAATATTTATTAGGTTCATATGGTCTGTAGTGCAGATTCAGTCTGATATTTCTTTGTTGATTTCGTGTCTGGAACATCTGTTCAGTGCTGAAAGTAGGGTATTGAAGTTTCCAGCTGTTATTGTATTAGGGAGGTCTATCGCTCTATTAACTCTAATAATATTTGCTTTATATATCTAGGTTCTTTTAGTGTTGGGTGCGTGTCTGTTTACAATTGTTATATCTTCTTGCTGAATTGGCCCCTTTATCATTATATAATGACCTTCTTTGTTTCTTCTTATAGTTTTTCTGTTGAAATCTATTTTGCCTGATACAAGCATAGCTACTCCTTCTCTTTTTTGGTTTCCATTGGCATGAAACATCTATTCCAATACTTTTATTTTCAGCCTATGTGTGTATTTACAGCTGATGTGTGTTTCTTGTAGAGAATAGATTATTGGGTCTTTTTTTTCCCCATTCAGTCAGTTTGTGTCTTTTGATTGGAGAGTTTAGTCCACTTACATTCAATGTTATTGAGAAGTAAGTACTTGCTCCTGCCATGTCGTTACTTGTTTTCTGGTTGTTTTGTGGACCTCTCCTTATAATTTTCTTCTTTCCCCTTTTTCTTTTAGTGAAGGTGATTTTCTCTGTTTGTATGATCTAAGTTGTTGGTTATTATATTTTGTGTATCTATTGTATGTTTTTTGGTTTGAGGTTACCATGAGAATTGCAAATGCCATCTTATGTCTAATTATTTTCAGCTGTTAACACTACTTGCATAAACAAATAAGCAAAAACAAAAGTAATGAAAATTCTACACTTTACCTTGGTCCCCTAGTTTTTAGCTTTTTTTTTCTAATTATATCTTATTGTACTGTCTATGTCTTGAAAAGTTGTAGTTATTATTTTTTATTGTTTCATTGTTTAGTCTTTCTACTTAGGATAAGAGTAATTTACATACCACAGTTACAGTGTTATAATATTTTGTGTTTTTCTGTGTATTTACTACTATCAGTGAGTTTTGTACCTTCTGATGATTTCTTTTTGCTCTTAAACATCCTTTTCTTTCTGAATGAAGTACTTCTTTTAGCCTTTCTTGTAGGACAAGAAATTTTGATTAAGTATTATGTTGATAAAGTCCCTCAGCTTTTGTATGTCTGGGAAGGTCATTATTTCTCATTAATGTTTGAGGAATACTTTCCCCAGATATACTATTCTGGGGTAAAAGTATTTTTCCTTCATCGCTCTAAATATGTCATGCTCCTCTAGCTTTTCTTGCTGCTTTTAGGTACTTTTTTTTTGTCCTTGATCTTTGGGAGTTTCATTATTAAATGCCTTGATGTAGTCTTCTTTGGTTTCAATCTGCTTGGTGTTCTATAAACTTCTTTTCCTTAGATATTAATATCTTTCTCTAGGTTTGGGATGTTTTCTGTTATTATCCCTTTGAGTAAACTTTCTATCCCTGTCTCTTTCTCTATCTCCTCTCTCAGGCCATTACCCTTTAGATTGGCCTTTTTGAGGCTATTTTCTTGATCCTGTAAACAAGCTTCATTGTTTTTTATTCTGTATTTTTTTTTGCCTCCTCTGACTTTGTGTTTCTAAATAGCCTGTTTTCAAGCTCAATAACTCTTTTTTTTCTACTTGACCAATTCTGCTATTGAATACTTTGATACATTCTTCAGTATGCCAATTGTGTTCTTCACCTCCAGAATTTCTGCTTGATTCGTTTTAATTGTTTCAATCTCTTTGTCAAATATATGTGATATAATTCTGAGTTCCTTCCCTAGGTTGTTTGGATTTCCTTGAGTTTCCTCAAAACAGCTATTTTGAATTATCTGCCTGAAAGTTCTCATATCTCTATTTCTCCCAGATTGGTCCCTGGTGCCTTATTTAGTTCATTTTGTAAGGTCCTGTTTTCCTGGATGATCTTAAAGGTTATGCATGTTCATCTGTGTCTAAACATTGAGGAGTTTGGTGTTTATTTTAATCTTTGTATTCTGGGCTTGTTTGCACTTGTCCTTATTGGGAAGGCTTTCCAGGTATCCAAAGATCTTGTGTGTTTTAATATAAGCCATATCTGCTTTAGGGGCACCCAAGCTCAGTAATGCTGTAGTTTCTGCAGACTCAGAGGTATCAGTTTGATGGTCTTGGAAAAGGTACAGAAGAATTTTTTGAATTACCAGGCAGAGACCCATATTGTCTTTCTTTTTTTTTTTTTTTTTTTTTTTTTTTTTATTTATTATTATTATACTTTAAGTTGTAGGGTACATGTGCATATGCAGGTTTGTTACATATGTATACTTGTGCCATGTTAGTCTGCTGCACCCATCAACTCGTCATTTACATCAGGTATAACTCCCCAATGCAATCCCTCCCCTCCCCCTCCCATGATGGCCCGGTGTGTGATGTTCCCCTTCCTGAGTCCAAGTGATCTTTCGTTGTTCAGTTCCACCTGAGTGAGAACATGGGTGTTTGGTTTTCTGTTCTTGTGATAGTTTGCTAAGAATGATGGTTTCCAGCTGCATCCATGTCCCTACAAAGGGCCTTAAACTCACCCTTTTATGGCTGCATAGTATTCCATGGTGTATATAATGCCACATTTTCTTAATCAATCTGTCACTGATGGACATTTGGGTTGATTCAAGTCTTTGCTATTGTGAATAGTGCTGCAATAAACATCACGTGTGCATGTGTCTTTATAGCAGCATAATTGCAATCCTTTGGGTATATCCCCAGTAATGGGATGGCTGGGTCATATGGTACAGCCAACAGACATATGAAAAATGCTCATCATCACTGGCCATCAGAGAAATGCAAATCAAAACCGTGAGATACCATCTCACACCAGTTAGAATGGCGATCATTCAAAAGTCAGGAAACAACAGGTGCTGGAGAGGATGTGGAGAAATAGGAACACTTTTACACTGTTGGTGGGATTGTAAACTAGTTCAACCATTATGGAAAACAGTATGGCGATTCCTCAAGGATCTAGAACTAGATATTGTCTTTCTTTACTCTCTCCCAAACAAGTGAAGTATCCCTCTCTGTGTTGAGTTGCCTGAAGCTGGCGGTGGAGTAATACATGTACCACTGTGACCACCAACATTATCATGGTGCTGAGTCAGACATTAAGCCAGCACAGCACTTGGTCTTACCCACGGTCCATTCAGCCACTACCTGGCTACTGCCTATGTTTGCTCAAGGCTCTGGGGCTTTACAATCAGCAGATGGTGAACCAGTCAAGAGTTGTGACCTTCCCTTCAGTGTGTCAAGTTCTCTCAGGCCCCAGTCGGGTACAAAGGTGTTTTGTGGGAAACAGGCATTGTCGTCAAAAACCTTAGAATTCTATGTGTTGTTCTATTGTTCTGCAACTGAGCTGGCACTCAAACTACAAGACACAGCCCTTCCCATTCATCCTTTTCTTTTCCACAGGCAGGGCAGCTTTGCGCCATGGTCACCAGCACTACAGGCCCACAGGGAGTAGTTTCAGGCTACTGCTGATGTTCCCTTAAGTCTCAAGGGCTCTTTACTCAGCTTGTGGTGAATGCTACTTGTCCTGAAACTCACCCTTCAGGACAGTGGGCTCCCCTCTGGTCCAGAGCAGGTGCAGAAATACTGCTCTAGAGCCAATGCCTGGAACTGGGGACTCCAAGAGCTTGCTTGGTTCTCTACCCTCCTGTGGCTTAGCTGATATCTAAGGTTCAAGATCAATTCCCCTTTACTTTTCCTTCTGCTATTCTGTAGCAGCAAAAGTCTCTTCTCTTAGCCACCAAAGGCGAGAAGGTGTTGTGTCTTACCTGAAGCTAGCTTGTCTCATAGTCTCATCCAAGGCCCATAGCATACTATTTGGGTATCACTTCTGCTTCTTCGAGCCTCAAGGACACTTTAGTCTGCAGGTGATGGATCCTGCTGGAACTGAGTTCTTCCCTTCAAGGCAGTGGGTTCCTTTCTGTCCCAGGATGGGTCTAGACTTGTCATCTGGGAGCTAGGGCCTTGAAAGCGGTCTCAATGACTTTGACTTGTGCCCTATCCTGCTGTGGATGAGCTGGTATCCAAGATGCAAGACAAAGTTATCTTATTCTTCCGTCTCCTTTCCTCAAGAATAAGGAGGGTGTCTCTTTTGGTGGCATGAGCTGTGCAGCCTGCAGTTGGGGATTTGATGGTGCTTGTACTCCCTTAGCTCCCAGCTGTTGTCTCAGTAGATCACATGCCCACTGCAGCCACTAGCTGTGAGCCCAGTTCAGCAGTAGAATACACCTAGCAGTTGTAGGGTTTTTGTTTGTTTGTTTGTTTTTGTCTAGACTACCTTTCAAGTTTATTTAGGCCCCAGAGCTCTTTACCCTGCAGTAATGAGGCATGCTGGAACTCAAGTTCTCACCACTGGGATGTGCGATTCACCTGTGGATAGAGGAGCTGGTTTAAATACTCCCTTAATGGGTGAGCATCAGCTGAGTTCAGCATGGTTTTGTTTTCTGCTGTGACAGGGTAGCGCTGAGTTCAATGCAATGTCTCACAATCCCTGTGCTCTTTCTCTACCATGTGCACAGATTCTCTCTCTATGCCACACAACCTTTATCAAGGCATGGGGAAAGGATTGCATTTGTAATTCAAGACTGTCTTTCCTAGCCAATTCCAGTGTCTCTTTCAGTGATAAAATGGTATAACCAGGTACTATGATTGCTCACTTGATTTTTGTTTTTTTTATAAAGGTGCTTTCTTTGTGTAGATAGTTATTAAATTTTTGTAATAATTTGTTATAGAAGGCTCCATTGATTGCTGGAGGCACAATAAATGGAGCCTTCTATTCAGCCAACTTGCTCCACTACTCTCTCTTTTGTCCATCTTTACATTGAGGTATTTAATTATGTTTTAGAAGAATTAATTTGAGTTATTCTTCAACTATTAACTGAGCTCCTAAAATATTTTGGGAAATAGCTTCTTATCAGATATATGGCTAATAAATATTTTCTTCCAATTAATAGTTTACATTTTCATTTTGTTGACTGTTTCTGTAGCTGTGCAGAAGCTTTTTAGTTGGATGTAGTCCCACGTTTTTATTTTTGCTTTTGTTTCCTGAACTTTTTATGCCTTATCTTTTTTTTTATTTTTTTATTATTATACTTTAAGTTCTAGGGTACATGTGCATAATGTGCACGTTTGTTACTTATGTATACTTGTGCCATGTTGCTGTGCTGCACCCATCAACTCGTCATTTACATCAGGTATAAATCCTATGCAATCCCTCCCCCCTCCACCCTCCCCATAATAGGCCCCAGTGTGTGATGTCCCCCTTCCCGAGTCCAAGTGATCTCATTGTTCAGTTTCCACCTATGAGTGAGAACATGCGGTGTTTGGTTTTCTGTTCTTGTGATAGTTTGCTAAGAATGATGGATTCCAGCTGCATCCATGTCCCTACAAAGGACACAAACTCATCCTTTTTTATGGCTGCATAGTATTCCATGGTGTATATGTGCCACATTTTCTTAATCCAGTCTGTCACTGATGGACATTTGGGTTGATTCCAAGTCTTTGCTATTGCCTTATCTTAAAAAAATATTATTGCTGATGCTAATGTCAAAAAGCTTTCCCCTTATGTTTTCTTCTAGGAGTTTTAAGAATTTAGGTCTTATATTTTAAGTCTTTAATCCATTTTGAGGATTGTCTTATTCTCTGTGAGTGTGTGTGTGTGTGTGTGTGTGTGTGTGTGTGTGTATGGTGTAAGATAGGGGTCCAAATTCATTCTTTTGCATGTGGATATCCAGTTTTCCCAATATTATTTATTGAAGGGACTATTCCAATATTACATTCTAGATGTAGTGCTCCTGTCAAAATTTGGTTCATACTATGTGCTTGGGTTTATTTCTGGATTCCCTGTTGCGCCCATTGGTCTATGTGTCTGTTTTTATGCTGGTGCCATATCATTTTTATTACTGTATCTTTGTAATATAATTTGAAATTAGGAGGTGTAATGATGCCTCCAGCTTTCTCTTTTCTATCCAGATTGCTTTAGCCATTTGGGGTCTTTTGTGATTTCATATAAACTTTAGGATTGGTTTTACCATTTCTGTAAAAAATGCCATTGGAATTTTTATAAGAATTGCATTGAATCTATATGGCAGTATGGTCATTTTAACGAATTTCATTATTCCATTCATGAACATGGAATTTTTTCCCATTTTTTGTGTCTTCTTCAGTTTCTTTCATCAATGTTTTGTAGTTTTCAGTGTATAGATTTTTCATCTTTTTCGTTAAATTTATACCTAGTATTTTATTCTTTATGATGCTTTCTAAAATTAGATCTCTTTTTGCACTTCCTTTCCAGATAGACCATTGTTGAAAGAAAGAAACACAATTCGTTTTTGCATATCGAGATTGTATCCTGCCACTTTCTTGAATTCATTTATCAGTTCTAACAATTTTTGTTTGTGTCTCATATGGTTTTGCTGTGTCTCCACCCAAATCTTATCTTGAATTGTAGTTCCTATAATTCCCACACGTTGTTGGAGGGACTTGTTGGGAGGTAATTGAATCATGAAGACAGTTACCCCTGTGCTGCTGCTCTCATGATATTGAGTGCTCACGAGATCTGATGATTTTATAAGAGGCTTTTTCCCCTTTTGCTTGGCACTTCTCCTTGCTGCTGCCATGTGAAGAAGGACACATTTTGTTCCTCTTCTGTCATAATTGTAAGTTTCCTGAGGCCTCCACAGCCCTGCAGAACTGCGAGTCAATTAAACCTCTTTCCTTTATAAATTACCCAGTCTTGGGTATGTCTTTATAAGCAGTGTGAGAATGTACTATACAGTGTCTTTAGAGTTTTGTTTTTATATATAGGATTATGTTATCTGAAAACATAATGTTGTTTCTTTCTAATTTGCATCCTTTTTTTTCTTGTCTGAGTTCACTTGCTGGTATTTGCAGTACTGTGTTGAATGAAAATGGCAAGAGTGGGCATACTTTCCTTTACCAGATCCTAGAGGAAACATTTCAGTTTTCCCCCACTGATTATAATGTTAGCTGTGGCATTTTTTTTGGTAAATATTATGTAAGGTTTTCTTTTATTTAAAGATCATTCACAAAATACCATATCCATAGATTTACTTTCTGTCATATAGCTGAATGTGTTAAGTGTTTGGAATTCCATTCTTACATTTAAAAGTCAACTGGATTGCCCAGAAGTTTAGATGCATTTGTTTTGTTCTTTATCTTATCCACATTGAAGATGTAAGTAGGTCATCTGAAAGCATCGGGGTTGATTACAACCACATAATGCATGTCTTTCTGAAGTTGAGTATTGGTGTTACACAAATGTTTCTTATCTTGGAAGCAGAGAAGCTGACAGGTGGAAGGAAGGAGAGAGAGAGTTCTGTGGATTGCTGAGGCCTTTTCACAAAGACACAGTAGGGAAAACCAAGGATGATGGCTGGTGGCCAGCTACTAAGCATACTCTGCTGGGTGCCCCAGGCCACCTTGGCCCGGCCATCACTTGGCGAGGGTCTCTTTCCCAGGCTCCTGCTGCTGGCCGCCCCCAAACTGCTCCCCATAGGACAGACTGGGACTTGGGTACTGAAGGATTTTTCATCTGTTCACACACAGGCGTTCAAGCTCAAATGCCTAACCCCTAGCACTCCCAAGTAAGTGCTGAACCCTGCACATGGGAACAATCCAGTGTGTCCCCAAGATGTGGCCACAGACCTAGACAGCTGCAGTCCTGTATGGCTATCTGAAGGTTCCTGACAGCTCTGCATAGTACAATTTAATTTATCAAAGGAAATGAGTAAAGTACCAGATTCTAGACCCATTGTGGCTCTGAACTGAAGGGGAGGTGGGAAGCACAGTATCTCATTATGTTGCCTATACTAGGAACAGATCAATACAAACACACAGGCAACAGGGATGGGGGGAAACGCTGGGCCGCAGTCAGCCCAGCGCAGCGCCAGCACCACCCCCTCCATCCCCAAAGCGCCTTGGCCCAGCAGAAAAGAAACCAGCGGCCATTCGCTGCACCTGGCCAGAGAGGGGAACCTCAACCACGCCCGGTGAAAAAAGTGAACTAGCTGGACCACCGCCTCGAAAGAGCAGTAACAAACACGTATGAACACATGCAAGCATTCACTGTATCTTCTCCGTGGACTCCCTACCACTCTTCCCTGGCCCCCGCTTTCAGCCTCACTATTTCTCATGTGAGCCTATCTGCTTGGACAGTACACTGGGGAGGGGGTCATCGAGCCAGGACTCCCTCTAAATAGGAATGGAAGGGACCCTGCAGATATTTTTATCCTAGTTGTGAAAACAAGGTGCCTCCGATTCTCTATATCCATCACAGCCAAATACCAACAAGGTCCCTGCCATTCCCTCTGTCAGTGACTGGTTTTTGTTGGAAGCCCCAGCAATACAGAACTCAACATGCAGGTCAGAAGAGAAGCACTGAGGAAATGAAAGGAAACGCCTGGAGTTGGGCCACTGTCTAAAGAAAAACAGAAAGCAAAGGAGAAAAATGACGCAGCACCGCAGCCCACACGTCCCCCTGAGGGTGGCCACCTCTGCTCCTCCAAGGAACCCCATGTGCTGCTGGGAAAACAAGGAGCAGGAGGAAAAGGACAGAAGGAAAAAGGGGAAGCAGCAGAAGAAAGAAAAAAATGCACAAACAGGCACTAGATAGATACAGCAAAGCCCAGAATGTACTAAAAACCACTTGTTAACAGCTGACATGCACTCACAAGCTGTGTTTCCACTGTGAGGAGGCCAATGGCAGACGCGGGAGTGGAGGTTGCAGGAGGGCTGCAGGCTGTGGTCCTGCTCTAACCCTCCATGCCCCATTCCCTCTCAGCCGCAGGCTCATTCTTGCTCTTTTGGAAGGACTTCCTCTCTAGGCCTGGCACCTCCGAAGATAGCAGAGTTGGGATTGGCTACTTGATTGAGGGGTGTCGCCACTGTTCGAGGTTTAAGCTGGAGTCGTGGTCTCTGTGCTCTTTCCTCTTCTGTGGGTTCTCTGAAATCCATGTTGGATCCACGGAGGGAAGGGCCATCTCTAAAGCGGCTGCCCATGGCGGGAGCTGTTCGCCGGTCACCTGGGCGACTACCTCCCCTGCCCCCTAAGAAGTCATCCCTGAAGCCAGAATTGAAGTCATCCAGGGAATTCCATCCACCTCTAGATTCTCCAGAGCTACCCATTCCTCTGTCATGTGGTCCACCTTTTCTGAATCCAAAGCCACCTTTATCTTGTTTTCTGCCTTCTGCAATGTCCACATGAAGTGACCCATTGCCCAACAGTGCATCATTGTATGTCAAGGCTTCCTTAAGGGAATCTGCTTCATCGAATTCTACATAGCAGAATCCTTTAAATTGATCTGTGTCTTTGTCTCCGACTAGCCGTACACTCCTTATACTGAGATCCGTAAAGATAGCATCTATGTCGCCCTGAACCTTATTAAAAGGTAGAGTTCCTACGTAGGCTGTGTAGGGGGTCTCTGTGGGCAACTTCTTCTGGCTACGGGAACCATGGCCACCAGCACTGCGGCGGGACCCTCTGCCCCGCCAAAGCTGCTGTAGGCCCGATTGTCGTAGGTATTGAAGTCCGCCATTTGCCGTCTCCGCTCTGAGAGGAACCAGCAGCTGTGGCATTTTAATAAATGGCCTGTATTATATTGAGAAATTTTCCATTTATACCTATTTTATTGAGAGGTTATTTTTTTAATCACGAATGGATATTGTACTTTAGCAAATGCTCTTTCTGCATCTATTGAGATGATCGTGTGTTTTTTTTAATTCTAATAATGTGGTGTATCACATTTTTTGATTTGTATATGTTAAAATAACTGTATACCATGGATAAATCCCACTTGGTCATGATATAATATTTTCATGTGTTATTAAATTTGGTTTTCTAGTATTTTACTGAGGAGTTTTACATATATGTTTGTTAGATGTGCTAGCCTGTAATTTTATTATTTTTAATTTTTGTCTGGCTCTGACATTGGAATGATTCTACCTTTATAAAATGAGTTGGAAGTATTCACTCTACTTCTGCTTTTTGGAATGTTTTAAGAAGGATGGTATTAATTCTTCTTTTATTCTTTGATTGAATTCAGCAGTGAAACAATAATGTCCTGAACTTTTCAGTGGATTTTTCAGCAGGAAACTTGTAGGTCAGAAGGGAGTGGGTATCCACTGTTGTTTTAACACTTTTGTGTTATAACTTTACCCTGGAATTAAAAATAATTTATGCACAACCATTATAGTAATACAATATTCTGGTTTTGTCTATATAGTTTCCTTTACCAATAAGTTTCATACTTTCTTATACTTTCTTCTTGCTATTTACTATCCTTTCATTTTAAATTAATGAATTCCCTATAGAATTTATTGTAGGTCAAGACTAGTGGTAATAAATGCCCTAAAACTTTGTTTGTCTGATAAAATCTTTATTCCCCAATCATGTTTGAAGGACAGATTTGCTGGGTATAGTATTTTTGGTTGAAAGTTGTTTTCATTCCAGTACTTTGAATACCAAAAGTTTATTACTACTAATCTTGCCTTACAAGAAATTCTAAAGGGTATTCGTTAATTTGAAATGAAAGGATAATAAATAGGAAGAAGAGAGTTTAAGAAAGTATGAAACTTATTGGTAAAGGAAACTATATAGACAAAACCAGAATATTGTATTACTATACTGGTAGTGGATAAATTACTTTTAATTCTACTATAAAGTTAAAATACAAAAGTGTTAAAACAATTATAAGTTAATTATTTTAATGGATATATAATATAAATATGTGTAAGTTGTGACATTTACAGCAAATAAAGTGGGTGGAGGAGATGTAAAAGTAAAGACTTCTTCTATGCAAGTGAAGTTGCTATCAGCTCAAACTATTTCTATAAGGTATTTTATGTATGCTCTTTTGTAACCACGAAGACAATACCTATAGAAGTTACTATAAAAAAAGAAAAAGAGAAAGGATTAAAAGCCTATCAACACAATAAAACAAAGAAACATAAAAGAATAAAAAAAGGAAAAAAAAAGACATGTAAGACAAACATACAAATATAAACAAAATGGCAATAGTAAATCCATCCCTGTCATTTGTTACTTTAAATGTTAATGGACTAACTTCCCCACTAAAAAGAGAGAGTTACTGAACAGGTTAAAAAATAAAAAAGAAGAATATCCAACTGTATGCTCTGTATAATAAACTCACTTTAGATTTGAGGACATACATAAGCTGAAACTACAGGGAAGGAAAAATTTATTCCATGTGATTGGCAACCAAAATTAAGCAGGGGTGGCTATACTTTAATCAAAATAGAATTTAAGTTAAAATTGTCTCTAGATAGAATAAAACTCTTTACATAATAATAAAAGGGTAAAATTAACAGGAAGTTATACCAGTTATAAATATATATGCACTCAATATCAGATTACTTAAAGCAAATATTGATGAATCTAAAAGGAGAAATGATAACACAATAATAGTAGAAAAATTTAATTACCCCATTATCAATAATGAATAGAACTTCTAGACAGAAAATTAATAAATAGTGGACTTTAGCAATACTATAGGCTAAATAGACCTAACAGACATATACAGTACTTTTCATCCAACAGCAGAAGAACATACATTCTTCTGAAGCATACATGGAGAATTCTGAAGAATGGATCATGTGTTAGTTCACTGAACAAGTCATAAACAAATTTAAAATATCAAAATTATACCAAGTATATTTTTTAACCACAATGGAATAAAACTAGAAAGCTTAACATTAAAAAAGGGAAAATTCACAAATATGTGGAAACTAAATAACATAATCTTGAACAATTACTGAGTCAAAGAAGTAGTCAAAAAAGAATCTAAAAAATATCTCAAGGCAAATGAAAAGAGAATTTACTAAAATTTGTAATATGAAGTAATCACAGTTCTAAGAGGGAAGTTTATAGCAATAAATGCCTACATTGAAAAAGTTTTCAAATAACTATCTTTATACCTCACTAAACTAGAAAAACAGGAACAGGATAAACCTGATGTTAGGAGAAGGAAAAACATAATGATCAGAGCAGAGATAAATGGAGAACAGAAAAACTATAGAAAAAAATTAAACTATGAATTGGTTTTTTGAAAAAAAAATCAAAACTGACAAATTCTTAGACTAAGAGAAAAGAGAAAATACTCAAATAATTAGAAATGATAGCTTCAACAGTAGAATGGATGCTCAGAATTAAAACTGATTATAAGGGACTATTATAAATAATTATATGCCAACATATTGGATAACTTAGAATAAATGGATAAATTCCTAAAAACATACAATCTACCAACACTGAATCAAGAATAAATATAGACCAATAACACATATGTAGATTTAAGTAGTAATTAGAAACCTCTCAACAAGACAAGCCCAGGATTGGATTGATTTGTTGCTTTATTTGTATGAGAAATATATGGGTAGGACTGGCTGCAAACATAGTCTGACCCAGAGATTAAACTGTGGTAATCGATAGATTCTGTTTCTTCCTACATTATTTCAATTCCTCATTCCAATTCATTGACTATGCCACTTTCAGATGATTTCATTTTCTAGCTGACATTTTCCATAGGGTTGCTGGTTTCTAGCTCTCTAGGCTTATAACCTCAGAGTTAACAGTTCCAGCAGAAGAGAGTTCGCATTGCCAGAGGTTCTGCAAGATGTCCTGGAGTTGTCTTTTTGGCTTAATTGGACCAAATGCTCATCTCTGAACAAGTGTCAAAGCCCATCCACGTGGCATATGCTGATCAGCCAAGCCTGGGTCACATGTCCATGCCTGGAGCTGGGACAGTCTAGAATGTGAAGTAGTGGTTCTCCGTAGAACAAAAGAAGTGCTGTTATCAAATGCAGAATGGGTCTTGAACAGGTAGAAGAAGCATATTTCTTTACATCACATATAAACCAAGTGCTCAAATACTTTGTAAATAAATGAATCTTTGGGAGCCTCAAGTTTTTTTTCCTAAATGTATGATAATCTGTCTATGATAGTCTATTATCACTATGCCTACTTTGAAAGGTAAATAATACATGGAATACTGACTAAAGTGTTCAGTGCATTTTCTGACACATTATCTTTGCATTGGATTGCATTTAGAAGAATGGCAACAATTAAACTACCAAGCCCATTATTTAGCCCATTTAATATTTAATGGCTAAATAATGCAAGTTGGCTGGGCATGGTAGCTCACGCCTATAATCCCAATACTTTGGGCGGCCGAGGTGGACAGATCACTTGAGGTCAGGAGATTGAAACCAGCCTGGCCAACATGGTGAAACCTAGTCTCTACTTAAAATACAAAAATTAGCCTGGCATGGTGGTACATGTCTCTAGTCCCAGATACTCAGGAGGCTGAGACAGGAGAATCGCTTGAACCCAGGAGGCAGAGGTTGCAGTGAGTCGAGATCACATCACTGCGCTCCAGCCTGGGCAACAGAGCAAGAGTCCATCTCTAAATAAATAAATAAATAAATAAATAAATAAATAAATAAAACAAGTTTAAGAAGTAGTTCATTCTTCCTCAGTTGATTCAAACTTGTTCAAATAGACAGTTTTCTTGGTTTATAAATGTATCACATAATTTAAAATTCAGCGTGCCCTTGTAGAAGGCACTTAGTTTTCAAAGGCACATCTGTATGTCCTTTCTCCAAGAGCTTTCATTTATTTTATTTTCAAAAATATCTACTAAAGGAAATAAAATTGCTTATAGACTTAACATGGTCTTCATCAAATGTTTCCAATGCTGTGCTTTTGCACTAAATGTTCAAATAACTTGTTAAAGAAATATGCCTATGCTGATAATCCTTATTGGTGCTCATTTCTAAACATCTGATGTCAAAACATCTTCTTAGAATAAATGTGATCTGATCTAAATAAATTAGATATGCTAAAATTATGCTACATATTAATATGTTATAATTTTGCTACAGTGAGTATGATCTAAATAGGCTCATTGTTTTACCTTTTGGATCAATGTAAATATAGGATACATGCTGTTTTCTCTGAACTACATTTATGTATATATTATCTATATTTTTCTGTATTGGCTACTGAGTAAAAATGTCATTCTCAACCTATCTTCAGTAAGGCATGAGCTTGGAGTTGTTATTCCGGGTTTGAGAATTGACTGTGCTGATGTATTTTGACACTCTTTTACCCACTGTTTGATTTTTTAATCAAGAGAACACATTTTTGAGAGGGGTGCTGGTGGTAAACTGTAGGTTGTGGTGATACAAGAAATTTTAGAATAGTATACCCAAATAAAATGTGAACTCTTATTCATAGGATAATTGGCACTTTTCTATAACCAGCTAAACTAATACCAGAATTTGAATGCTATAGACCCTCCTACATACCCTTTTGTACCCTACATAGTCTCTTGTAGCCTCTCTTAACCCATTTTTTGTTGCTATAAAGGAATACACGACTGAGTAATTTATAAAAGAAGAGGTTTATTTGTCTCACACTTCTGCAGATTGTACAAGAAGTATGGCACCAGCATCTGCTTCTGGTGAGGGCTTCAGGCTGCCAGCAGATATCATGTGGCAAGAGAGAGGGAGAGAGAGGAAGAAGTGCCAGACTCTTTGTAACAATCAGTTTTCACAGGAACTATAGAGCAAGAACTCACTCATTACTTTGAGAATGGCACCAAACAGTTCATGAAAGACCCACCCCCATGATCCAAACACCTCCAACATTGAGGATCAAATTTCAACATGAGATTTGGAGGGAACAAATATTAGAACTATATATTTGCCTTCCTTTGTAGACCTCGTTCATTTTCACACCTATGGCTGTGACCTCGTTCATTTTCTTTGTAGACCTCGTTCATTTTCACACCTATGGCTGTGAAAATGAATGAGGTCTACAAAGGAAGGCAAAGATCTACTTTACATACTAATGGAATTGTGGGTTATAGTTGGCTCAGTGAAAATGTGTGCTACTTTCATTCATTGAACTCATTGCATTTCAACATATTCCATATTTTCATGTGTGTCTTTATTGCCTATCACCCTTACTGGAATGTTATGTGGTCAGATATGTTTTTCTGACTAATTGATTGCAAGATCTTCAACCTCTAAAATAGTGCCTGGTATATAATAGGCAGCCAATGAATATTTTCACTGAATTATAATTCAGTGTTTATTATGTGCCAATACTCAGGTTGTGGGAGGGACTCTGTGAAAAGATGTCCAACAGTGGCGAATTGTGCTGAAGCTTGGTAAAGAAGTCAGTGCCAGAGATAAAGGTATAGAGGTTAACTTCATTAGAAATAATAGCTGAAGGCACAAGACTGAAAATGACAAAATTATGTATCCCCAAGCATTGTCTAGTGTGTTTAAGCTTTAATAAATGAATGCACCATAACACATAAAATCCTCTGCAAAGAAAAAAATGAAAGTGTGTTTTTGTAAACCCAACATAGATACTTGACTAATCTTTGTGGAGTAGAGCTGTTATCATTGACCCATTTTCCCCTGAAATATCTTTTTTCTCATTGCCATTGGAAATGTTTTTTTTTTTTTTTCCATTCTTATTCTCTCAAAAGTATACAACAAACTTTTTCAGAGAGCATGGAAAGTTTGCTTACACATTCTAATGTTATGATGTTTAAAATCTTGTCAGTTATAACCTTAATACCATAAATATTTATGGATGCAGCCCATATAAACAAAAACCTTTTGGGATCCTCAATAAATTTTTAGAGTATAAACAACTCCTGAGACCAGAAAATTTGAGAACTGCTGCCTTTCGGCTTATAATGCTTCTACCCTTCTATTCCCCTCCACTCCTTCCTTCCTTAGACTTTACTGTCTAGTGTTTCTAATCTATTGAAATTTCTTTGAACCTTCCTTAATTTATTATATTGCTTCAGGTACCTGCATATATGTTTTGCTTTCTTCTTGGAATGCCCTTTTTCACTTTATTTACTTGTTAAACTTCTGGTCATTCTTAAAAGCTCAGTTCTGGAGTTGCCTGTTCTATGGTGCTTTCCTAGAATTTTCCTGGAAGACTTAGGTGCTCTGTCCATGATGCTAAGATAGCATCTCCTGCATTCTTCAATGATAGTATGTATGATACTTTATTGGAATGACTTTTTGTACATGTGTTAGTATCCCAAGAAAATTCTTTGAGGATATGAACTGTGTTTTTAAAGAATGTTTTCCCCAAGGAACAGCATATTGCTTTCCACATAGCCAGTGCACAATAAACATTTATTGAATTTATATTAAAAAACATATCTAATATTTATGGAGCATTTATTTGCAGGTATTATTCTATGTACTCTGATAGCACTATCTCAAATTAATCCTTACCTCATGAGGTAAGTACAATTTTCATGTAAAGGAATAATAACATGATGATAACAAGGCTCAATAAATGTTACTATTATTGTCATTATCATAATCATCCCCAAGTTGGATGAAAAAAATTAAACATAGATCAGTTAATTAACTTGCACAAAGTCACACAGATATTAAGTGGGATAACTTTGGATCCTGGAAGTGTGGCTCTAGTACTGAACGCTCTGAAGCACTATACTTACACTGATTGTGTATAAACAAGTGAATAATGGTGCGTAGAAGCAATTATGGAGATATCCCCATGGTTTGACAAGTCCAAATTTAACTAATCTATTTCTAGAGAAAGTGCTGCAGCCTCTTTAGCCAGAAAAGGATGGAAAAAAATCATTAAGATCCTGTGAGGTGAAGAATAGTGATATATTATGGGGAAGGAGGTGACAGCTTAATAGGAGATTTACCACAAGAGAGTCAGTTGAAATTAAAATCTGCAGCATTTGTATACAAGGGTCAAGTAGGAAATAGATAACCAGTTGCTGTATTTTGGGGAACAGGGAAATAAATACATGATATCATTATATCTTGAGAGTTTGAAACATTGTCCAACCTGTTGCCTCATGACCATGGGCAGCAGATGGCCCTTATGCTGGAGCAACCTAAGAATCAAGTGAGAAAAGGACAAATTCAACAGTGAGGAGATCAAGTTTGGACTAAGGACTATTTTGCAGACATGGCTGCACTCAATGCTTGTAAACGAACTGCATAGGCATGTTTATCAATAGGACAATCAAGTTATATCAAGCATTAAAGACACATATGTGTAACATATAAATAGTGGATTAACAATAATAATATGAAATATTTGTAGGTTGAAGTGGCTTTCAGCTGTTCCTCAAAAGTATAGAGACCCTGTAAAACCCTTTCAAAAGCTGTCAAAGTTGGTGGCGGGGGGAGGGGGTAAGTAGACAGTGCTTCAAACCACATACTTCCACAGTAACCAAAGGATCTCTGCCTTTATCTTCTCATATAATGGATTTTTACATGATATTTCAGTTGACCAGAATGGTCTTCCTGCAGTTAAAGGTACTTTCAAAATCACTTAGCTTTAGTCACTAAGTGTTTTCACATAACTTTTTGGTAATTGTCTTAGCTACTCTTTTTATAGTTGAGAAAACAGATCAGAGAAGTGGGATAATTTGCCCAGGATCATAGACTAGTACATTGTGGAGCTGGGGCTCAAACACAATGTGTTAAATTCCAAGTGCAGTTATTTTTCTGTAACACCAATGATGGCTACCTGTGGTGGAATATGTTTAACATTTAAGGGGAGTGTGGATATAAGGACCAAAGGGAAGAACACAATGCATAGTCTTGGCCCCAGGGTATGTTCTGTTGACTCCCATAACTATATCTCCCTATCTACCAGAATCTGAACTTATATACATCGCTGTCCTGTTTTTAGAATAAATAATAACATACACTCTTTGTACTCCTAATAAAATCAGACTCTACTTTTGCACTAGATCCTAACCATTTTCACTTACTCTAGAACATTACTTCAGCAATTCTCTTATCTCTCTCCAACATCTTCACTTTTTCTTTTAACTTGATTATTCCTCTCAGTATACAAATACACTCTATTTCTCCCATGTTAAAAGAAACCATTCTCTTTACTTCACACCTCTTTCTCCACTAACTCGTACCCGATTTCTGTGTTCTCTTTTGCCTCAAAACTCCTTAAATTTGTCTGTATGTGGTCTTCAAATCCTCTTCTCCCATTTCCTTTTAACCCATTTCAATAAGGCTATTCTTTCCATGACTCCACTGATACTATTGTTGTCAAGGTCATTGATGACTTTAATTTTCGTAGATGCAGAGGTCAGTTTTCATACCTTATGTTACTTGTTTCAGTAACAACAATTTACCCTTCTTGATACACATGTATTATTTGGCTTCCAGGAAACCACACTCTGTTCCTCAGTACCTCATTGGTCATCTGTCTCTGTCTCCTTTGTTTATCATGTCTATCCTTTTCTTCATGACATCATAATGTAGCAGTGCCCTTGGGCTTAATCTCAGGACCTCTATTTTGTCTACATGCATCCCTTTATTGATCTCATTTAGCTTCACAGCTTCAACTGCCATCTATGGGCCAAATACAATAATAATTACTTCTTCACTCCATACCTCTGCCTCAAACTGTAAACTTACATTTTCAACTGTTTACCTAATGTGTCTACTTTAATATCTAATAGGCATCTCAAATGTAACTTGTCCCAAACTGAACTCCTGATACCCCCCCACCAACACCCAATATCTTTCCTCTCTCAGAAAATGGCAATTCCATCTGCTCAGTTGCTTAGATGAACAACTTGCAAACATTCTTGATTGCCTTATTTAACAGACCACATTCAATAATTCAGGAAATGCTGTCGGCCTTACATTCAAAACATCACCAGAATCCAATTACTTCTTCCAATCTCCTCTGCTATTATTGTTGTCTGAACCACCATCAATTCTCACATGGATTATTTGAGTAGTTTCCTTTCTGGTGTCTCTGGCTTGCATTCTTGCCACTGTATAATATATTATCAATACAGTAACCAGATAATTATATTAAATTGTAAGCCAAATAATATCTTTCTTCTATTCAAAACCCTCCAGTACATTGCCATCTCAGTGTAAAATCCAAAGTCCTTATGATGACCTATAAAGCTCTACTTGAAATGCTCCTTATCAATATAATAGCCAGATAGTTATATTACATTGTAAGCCAAATAATATCTTTCTTCTATTCAAAACCCTCCAGTGCATTGCCATCTCTCAGTGTAACATCCAAAGTCCTTATGATGACCTATAAAGCTCTACTTGAAATGCTCCTATCTGTCCCTTACTTGATCTTTTCCTTCTCTCTCTTCATCACTCTGTCTTTTCCAGACATACTAGTTGCCCTGCTCTTCCTTGAGCACATTGAGCCATGCTAGCTTTTGTATTTGCTGTTCTGTATTTTCAGAATATTGTTCCTCAGATATCTAATGAGGTTTACCTTGTTCTTTCCTAAAAATCTCAATGAAGACTACCCTGTTCACCTCATTTATAATTGTAGCTCACTTCCTCTCCACTTGTAATTTCCTTCATCTATATTTTATTTGTACATATTGCTTTTAATATTAGTTATCTGCATTATGTTTATTGTTTATTGTCTATTTGTTCCTGATAGAATATAAGCTATATGTGGCAGGGATTTTTGTTGTTGCATTCATGCTAAATCTCCAGTACCTGGAACATAATAGGAACTCAGTAAATATTAGATAAATGAATGAATCTGGAAAGGCAAATAAAAATAAAGTATGTAACAGAGTCTTACATATGTTAGGCACACAAATAGTCACTTGTCCTTTTATTTATTTATTTATTTTATTTTTATTTTTTTGAGATGGAGTCTCGGTCTGTCGCCCAGGCTGGAGTGCAGTGGCGCGATCTCGGCTCACTGCAAGCTCCACCTCCCGGGTTCATGCCATTCTCCTGCCTTAGCCTCCCTAGTAGCTGGGACTACAGGTGCCTGCCACCAAGCCTGGCTAATTTTTTTGTATTTTTAGTAGAGACGGGGTTTCACTGTGTTAGCCAGGATGGTCTCGATCTCCTGACCTTGTGATCTGCCCTCCTTGGCCTCCCAAAGTGCTGGGATTACAGGTGTGAGCCACGGCGCCTGGCCTGCCCTTTTAATTTTTAAAAATTACTTCATGCAATGAGAACACAACATGAAATCTGTCTTCTTAACACTTTTTAAAGCATATAGTATGGCATTGTTGACTATGGGTACAATATTGTACATCAGATCTCTAGAACTTATTCATTATGCTTAACAGAAATTTTATGCCAGTTGATTAGTAACTCTCCATTTCCTTCATTCTCTAGTTTCTGGCAACTATTATTCCATTTTTTGACTCTATGAAATTGGCCATTTTAGATACTTCATATAAATGCAATCATGCATGTTTATCCTTCTGTGACTAGTTTTATTCAAACAGCATAATGTTTTCAAAGTTCACCCATGTTGTTGTATATTGCAGAATTTCATTTTTTTAAGGCTGAATAATATTCCAATATATGTATGTGATGGTTAATACTGAGTGTCAACTTAATTGGATTAAAAGATAAACAGTATTGATTCTGGGTGTGTCTGTTAGAGTGTTGCCAAAGGAGATTAACATTTGAGTCAGTGGGCTGGGAAAGGCAGACCCACCCTTAATCTGAGTGGGGTACAATCTAATCAGCTGTCAGCACTACTAGAATATAAGCAGGCAGAGAAATGTGAAAAGAGAGACTAGACTAGCCTCCCAGCCTATATCTTTCTCCCCTGCTGGATGCTTCCTACTTTAGAACATGGGACTCCATGTTCTTCTGTTTTGGAGCTCGTACTGGCTATCCTTGCTCCTCAGCCTTGCTCCTCAGCTATCCTTGCTCCTCAGGCAGACGACCTATTTTGGGAACTTGTGATTGTGTGAGTTAATTAATACTTAGTAAACTTTATATGTATTATATACATATGTATGTGTGTGTGTATGTGTATATATATATATTAGTTGTGTTCCTCTAGAGAACCCTAACACAGATTCTGGTATCAGAAGTGGTTCTAGAGGAACAGAATATTAAGGATGGAGTTCTTTTGTTGGTTTGGGGGTTTCTGTAGTTGGCTGCTTAATATAATTAGAGCCCAAAATGCTAAGGGCTCTACTTCTAATAGTGTGGAGAACACTGATAGTCCTTGGCATGAACTGTTTAGAGAGTTATACAAAATAAATGCATTTGACACTCTTGATTTATCACTTGTGAGAGGCAAGGAGTTTAGTGACTCTATACATAATACCTTTGACCATATGTTGAGAACCAAGGAACATAATGAAGCTGATTGGTTGCTCATAACTTTAGTGGAGAAAGTGATGAAAGAATCCCTGAGTTCATCATTTTCTATCTCCCAGCTTCAGAAGCAGATACTGAGCCTCAAATATGCTAAGATTGTCCTGAGTGAGAGTCTTATCTCCTGTAGAGAAAGAGCTGAAATTTTAGAAAAACAGATACAAGCTTTTAACATGCGAGTGACTGACCTGCGATGAAGGGTACATGCACAACCTCATGAGGTGTCTACTGTTAAAGTGTGCACATTGATTGCAAAAGAATGAGACCCTGCAACTTGGAATGGGGACATGTGGGAGGATACTGATGAAGCTGGGGACACTGCGTTTATAAATTAGGATGAACTTTTTTTTTGCTAGAAGAAACAGCTTCCCCATCTCCAATAATGGCAACATCCCCTCCCAACCCATGCTGCCATCAGCCTTTCCACCTTTATCTGAGGAGATAAACCCTGCACTGCCTGAGGCAACAATAATGACCTCCCCTGAGGCAGTTGCCAGGCAAGATAATGTTGATTCTCCTTAGGAGCCACCCCCAACACCTCTGTTTGCTTCTCGACCTATAACTAGACTAAAGTCCCGGCAGGCCCCTAGAGTTGAGGTTGAGAGTGTGACCCATGTGGAGGTGTGCTACACTCAAAAAGAACTGCTTGAGTTTTCTAATTTATATCAACAGAAGTCTGGAGAACAAGCTTGGGAACGGATATTAAAGGTGTGGGATAATGGTGGAAGGAACATAGAGTTGGATCAGGCTGAATTTATTGATTTAGGCCCACTAAGTAGGGACTCTGCATTTAATGTTGCAGCTTGGGGAGTTGAGGTTCTAATAGTTTATTTGTTTGGTTAGATGAAATATGGATTAAATGTTGGCCCACTGTGAGTGAGCTGGAAATGCTCCCTTGGTTTAATGTAAAGGAAGAGATCCAAAGGCTTAGGGAGTTTGGGATTGTGGAATGGATTAGTCACTTTAGACCTACTCATCCCAGCTGGGAGGGTCCAGAACATATACTTGTGACCCATGCCTTGTGAAATAGATTTGTGAGGGCAGCACATGCATCTTTGAAGAGCCCTGTAATTGCTCTTCTCTGTGTGTCAGACCTAACAGTGAGAACCACAGTCACTCAACTACAGAATTTAAATACAATGAGAATAATTGAATCTGAAGGTGGCAGGGGCCAAGTAGCAGCACTCAACCATAAAACGCAAGGTGGGCATAGCTACCATAATGGACAACAGAGGCAATGTAGCAATCAGAGTAATCTGACTCGTGTAGAGCTCTGGCATTGGCTAATTAATCACAGTGTTCTTGAAGTGAAATTGATAAGAAGCCTACTGCATTCCTACTTAATTTATATAAGCAGAAAACTTCCAGGTCAAATGGATAGAAGACTAATTTGAATTATAAAAACAGAGAAGCATGGCCCCTCAATCAATTTCCAGACTTGAGCCAGTTTACAGACCTAGAACCCCTTGAACGAAGGGGAGGTTGTGTATCCTTGAGGAAAGACCCCACTACATTACTGAAAATTTATGCAGTGAATCTTTCTCTCATCCTTCCCCAAGGCGACCTCTGGCCTTTTGCCAGGGTAACTGTGCATTAGGAAAAGGGAAATGATCAGGCATTTTGGGGACTACTGGGCAGTGGCTCTGAGCTGACATTGATTCCAGGGGAGCCAAAAAGTCATTGTGGTCCTCCAGTTAAATTAGGGGCTTATGGAGGTCAGATAATTAATGGAGTTTTAGCTCAGGTCCAACTTACAGTGGGTCCAGTGGGTTTCCGGACTCATCCTGTTGACATTTCCCCAATGCCAGAATGCATAATTGGCATAGACATACTTATCAGCTGGCAGAACCCCGACACTAGCTCCCTGACTGGTAGGGTGAGGGCTATTATGGCGGAAAAGGCCAAATGGAAGACATTAGAGCTGCCTTTTCCTAGAAGAATAGTAAATCAAAAACAATATTGCATCCCTGGAGGGATTGTGGAGATTAGTGCCACCATCACGGACTTGAAAGATGCAGGGGTGGTAATTCCCACCATATCCCTCTTCAACTCGCCCATTTGGCCTATGCAGAAGACAGATGGATCTTGGAGAATGACAGTGGACTGTTTTAAGCTTAACCAAGTGGTGACTCCAATTACAGCTGCTGTGCCAGATGTGGTTTCATTGCTTGAGCAAATTAACACATCTCCTGGTTCCTGGTATGCAGCCATTGACTTGGCAAATGCATTTTTCTGCATTCCTGTCCATTAGGCCTACCACAGGCAATTTACCTTCATCTGGCAAGGCCAGCAATATACCTTTACTGTTCTACCTCATGGGATTTTAAACTCTCCGGCTTTGTGTCATAATCTTATTTGAAGAGAACTTGATTACTTTTTGCTTGTGCAAGATATCACACTTGTCCATTACATCGATGGCATTATGCTCATTGGATCCAGTGAGCAAGAAGTAGCAAACACACTGGACTTACTGGTGAGATATTTGCATGCTAGAGGATGGGAAATAAATCTGACTAAAATTCAGGGACCTTCTATTTCACTAAAATGTATAGGGGTTTAGTGGTGTGGGGCCTATTGTGATATTCCTTCTAAGGTGAAGGATAAGTTGCTGCATTTGGCCCCTCCTACAACCAAGAAAGTGGCACAACGCCTGGTGGGCCTATTTGGATGTGTTACTCTGGCCCATTTATTGAGTGACACGAAAGGCTGTCAGTTTTGAGTGGGATCCAGAAAAGAAGGCTCTGCCACAGGTCCAGGCTGCTGTGCAAGTTGCTCTGCCACTTGGGCCATATGATGCAGCAGATCCAATGGTGCTTGAGGTGTCAATGGCAGATAGGGATGCTGTTTGGGGCCTTTGTCAGGCCCTAGTAGGTGAATCACAGTGCAGGCCTCTAGAATTTTGGAGAAAGGCCCTGTCATCTTCTGCAGATAACTACTCCCCTTTTGAGTGCTAGCTTATGGTCTGTTACTGGACGTTGGTGGAAATTGAACATTTGTCTCTGGGCCATCAAGTCACTGTGTGACCTGAACTGCCTATCATGAACTGAGTGCTTTCTGACCTATCTAGCTGTAAGGTGGGTCATGCATAGCAGCATTCCATCATCAAATGGAAGGGGTATATATGTGATCTGGCTCCAACACGTCCTGAAGGCACAAGTAAGTTACATTAGGAAGTGGCTCAAATGCCCATGGTCTCCTCTCTCCCCTGCATTCTTTCCCCCAGCCTGCACCAATGGCCTCATGAGGAGTTCCCTATGATCTGTTGACAAGGAAGCAAAGACTAAGGCCTGGTTCACAGATAGTTCATGATGTACAAGCACCACCTGAAAGTGGACAGCTGCAGCACAACAGCCCCTTTCTAGGACATCCCTAAAGGACAGTGGTAAAGAGAAATCTTCTCAGTGGGCAGAACTTCGAGCAGTGCACCTGGTTGTGCACTTTGCATGGAAGGAGAAATGGCCAGGTGTGTAATTATATACTAATTCATGGGCTGTAGCCAATGGTTTGACTGGATGGTCAGGGACTTGGAAAAAGCATGACTGGAAAATTGGTGACAAAGAAACTTGGGGAAGAGGTATGTGGATGGACCTCTCTGTGTGGTCAAAAACTTGAAGATATTTGTATCCCATGTGAGTGCTCACCAATGGGTAACCCCTGCAGAGGAGGATTTTAATAATCAAGTGGATAGAATGACCCATTCTGTGCACACCACTCAACCTCTTTCCCAGCCACAGCTGTTATCACCCAATGGCCATAAACAAAGTGTTCATGGTGGCAGAGATGGAGGTTATGCATGGGCTCAGCAACATGGACTTCCACTCACCAAGACTGACTTGACTATGGCCAGTGCTGAGTGCCCAGTTTGCCAGCAGCAGAGACCAACACTGAGTGCTTGATATGGCACCATTCCTCTGGGTGATCAGCCAGCTACCTGGTGGCAGGTTGATTATGTTGGAACTCTTCCATCATGGAAAGAGCAGAGGTTTGTCCTCACTGTAATAGACACCCCAGATATGGGTTTGCCCATTCTGCATGTAATGCTTCTGCCAAGACTACCATTAGTGGACTCAAGGAATGCCTTATCCACCGTCATGGTATTCTACACGCATTGCCTCTGGCCAAGGCACTCACTTTACAGCTAAAGAAGTGTAGCAGTGGGCTCATGCTCATGGAATTCACTGGTCTTACCATGTCCCCCATCATCCTGAAGTAGCTGGATTGGTAGAACAGTAGAATGGCCTTTTGAAGTCGCATTTACAATGCCAACTAGGTGTCAATACTTTGCAGGGCTGGGGCAAAGTTCTCCAGAAGGCTGTGTATGCTCTGAATCAGCCTACAATATATGGTATCATTTCTCCAATAGCCAGGGTTTACACATCCGGGAATCAAGGGGTGGAAGTGGAAATGACACCACTCACCATCACCCCTAGTGATCCACTAGCAAAATTTTTCGTTTTTTGATTTTGGGACATTATGTTGTGCTGGCCTAGTGGTCTTAGTTCCAGAGGGAGGAATGCTGCCACCAGGAGACACAATGGTTCCATTAAACTGAAAAATTAAGATTGCCACCTGGACCCTTTGAGTTCCTTCTACCTTTAATCAACAGGCTAAGACAGGACTTACAGTGTCAGCTGGGGTGATTGACCTGGATTGTTAAGATGAAATCAGCCATACTACTCCACAACAGAGGTAAGGAGGGAGTATGGATGGAATACAGGAGATCCATTAGGGTGTCTCTTAGTATTACCATGCCCTGTGATTAAGCTCAATGGGAAACTACAACAGCCAAATCCAGGCAGGACTACAAATGACCCAGACCCTTCAGGAATGAGGGTTTGGGTCACTCCACCAGGAAAAAACAAAAACAAACAACAAATAAAACATGACCTGCTGAGGTGCTTACTGAAGGCAAAGGGAATACAGAGTGGGCAGTAGAAGGTATTCCTCAATAGCAGCTACCACCACGTGATCAGCTGCAGACATGTTAAGTGTATTTCCTCCTCCTTTTGTTGAAAACATATTTGTGCATGTATACAATTGTACTAAGAAAATACCTTCATTTTATTTCCTTTCTCCTGTATCATGTGACATAAGATTTATTGACTTCATTTCAGCATTTAAGTATTGTTAACATTATGTAATAGTATTTGGGTTGGTAATTGGTGCGTTTCTGGTTGTATGAAGAATAGTTTGTATTATGTTAGGTGTAATTATGACCTTATTATTTTATTTATTTGAAGATTATGTATGATCTCAGGAGATGTTTATGAGTTCAGGTTTACAAGGGGTGAACTTGTGATGGTTAATAATGAATGTCAACTTGATTGGATTAAAGGTGTTGATTGTCTCTGAGGGTGTTGCCAAAAGAGTTTAACATTTGACTCGATGGACTGAGAAAGGCAGGCCCACCCTTAATCTGAGTGGGGCACAATCTAATTAGTTGGCAGCTCAGCTAGAATATAAGCAGGCAAAAAAGTGTGAAAAGAGACACTGGACTAACCTCCCAGCCTACATCTTTCTCCCGTGCTTCCTGCCCTTGAGCATGGGACTCCAAGTTCTTCAGTTTTGGAACCTCAGACTGGCTTTCCTTGCTCCTCAGCCTGCAGATGGCCTATTGTGGGACCCTGTGACTGTGTGAGTTAATACTTAATAAATTCCCCTTTAAATATATATATATATATTTCATTAGTTCTGTCCCTCTAGAGAACCCTGATAAATACAATATATATACCACAATTTCCTTATCCATTCATCCACTGAAGGATATATATAGGTTGTTTCCACATTTTGCCTGTTGTGAATAGTGCTGCAATGAACATAGAAGTGTTAATATCTCTTTGACATACTGATTTCATTTTTCTGAATATATATCCAGAAGTGGAATTGCTGGATCATATGAATGTTCTGTTTTTATTTTTTTAAGAAACATTGATAATATTTACCATGGAAGCTGCACTATTTTGCATTCCCACCAATAGTGTATAAGGGCTCCAAATTCTCAACATTCTTGCCAATACTTTTTTTTCCCATAATAATCATCCTGACAGGTGTGAAGCAATATATCATTGTGGTTTTGATTTGCATTTTTGTGTTGATTAATCATGTTGAACATTTTTTCATATACCTGTTGATCATTTGTAAGTCTTCTTTGGAGAAATGTCTATTTATATCATTAGCTTATTCTTAAAATCAGATTATTTTTTGTTTCTACTGAGTTATAGGGGTTCCTTATACATTTTGGAGATTAATCTCTTATCAACTATACGACTTACAGATATTTTCTTCTATTCTGTATGTTGCCTTTTTATGCTGTTGTTTCCTTTGCTGTGTAGAATCTTTTTAGTTTGATGTACTCCCACTTGTTCAAAATATGTCAGTAATTCTGTAAATAAGTGGCGATCTACATTGATGACAAAGTGTTTAGAATAAGTGGCATTAACATAAAATGTGGATGGTAAAGGGAGACTTCCTAGAGGAGGGTATGAAACCTGAGAGTTCTTATTCTAACTTTCACTTCATGTTGACTGGCCTTGTTCTATGATATTTCCCTTCCTGTTATGTTTCCTGCTTTCGTTTCCTGATACTTCTCATGGGCATGTTTAATCAAAGGAGGCAAGAGTCTTTAGAGGTAGTCTTGTTTATGCTCCTTGCTGACAGAGCTATAAACTCAAAATATACCTGGAAAAGGTGAAAATCTACTTTTCATTCCCCAATTTTTATCTTAGAGGATTCTTTGCCACTTTGAAAGTGCTGGGGAAAGAGAAGTGAACTTGCAACATCATTTACATTTCTAAGTTTATGTCCATGATGTTAAAATTTCTCTGATAAATAATAGGACATGAATTTGGTCCTGGGTTATTCTTAGTGAAACAACCTATGCTAAAAAGACTGTTCTAAAATAATTTGCTTTCTTTGAAGAAACATAGGATGGTTATTTCGGTTTCTGGAGGGTCTCTGTGGTTCTGAGACAAAGGAAATCCTCTGGGCTATAAAAATGCCAAAGTTGGCCCTAAAATATATCCCACTGTCATAGGAGTGTTTAGTCTCAGAGTTGGAAGGAATATCAGAAATTATAGAGTTTACTTCACAATAAAGTTTTAGGGATAATGTTAGATTATGAATTTTTAACCCCTTAAAATATTAAGGAAATGAAAGTTGAGTCAGGGCCAAAGTTTTACTAGTAATTTACTCATGTATGTCCCATATATAAAATAATAGTAGTACTAGGATGAGTAAGAATGACATCAGATACTCTTCATTTTCTAGTTCCCAATCTGATGTCCAGCTGGCTCAGGAGTGAACACTCCCCCCGTAAGATAGTGATGCACTATACACTACAGTGAAATTTGCATTCTTTTCTAAAGCAGTGAACACTGATCATCATATCTAGTAAGGTGGAGATCTAGAAGGCTCAGAAAGGAACATAGCACTGTAACTTCTCTGCTCCCTCTATCAGAAAATGCTACTGCAGCAATTGTGTAATAACAAGAGATGTTAGAACAGGATCTGTTGACACCTGGATTTTTGTTTAGTTCCTATGTATTGAGATACATATTAAAGATACACTTGGTTTGAAATTATGTAATTTGCATTACTTATCCTGCTAATTAATTACAGGAAATCCAGTCTTTTTACTTAATCAGAACATTCAACCTCCTTGAAAGAGCTTGACATAAAGTCTATGCTGCTTTCTTCAGGAAGAATGTGATTTTTTATTCATTTCTCAATCCCAAGAAATTAAATTTATTCTTTTCCAGTCAGCTCTATTAAAGGTACTGCTTGTATTTATGGTCTGAATGAACCATAGACAATTTATAAATTAAAGTTGTTTAAACGTTTTCAGGATGATGGTGAAGGCAGGATAAGTTTTCTTATGTTGTGAGCATTTAGATAATTTTCAGGGAAGATATATATAATCTCATATATATATATATATAATCTCCTATATATATACCTCCTATATATCCTATATATAGATATGTCATATATATCCTAAATATGTCATATATATATCCCATCTGTCATATATTTCATATGTATGTTATATATGTTTCATATATATATATATATTTCTCTTCTGTGGTGGACTAATATTTATTTTTTGATTGCCAGTAATGGGGATAGATTTTTCTTTGTATGGAGAGTATTCTCTAAGAAGATATCATCTCATGCTGGTTCAATTAGTACTGAGTACTCTGGTATAAGGGTATTTATAAAATGTGGAATTTCTTCCAACTCTGTTAGACCCCAAGAACAATATGTTAGGAATTTATCCTTAATGATAGACATGAGAAGGAGTATAGAAATGGTACCACAAAAAAGTAGTGTTTATTATAGTAATTTGTGCATGAGAAGCATTTAGTAAGTACTTGTTGAACAGATGAATTAAGTCATATGATTAACTCAAGTATTTACTGAGTTCTTAGTGATTGTCACTATGTAGTTGCTTTTTTATTTATCAGGAAAAAAATTACACACTGAGGCTTTTTTCATTGGATTAGGTAAGCAAACCTAATCAAGGACCTTCAAACAATTATACAAAAAATAGCAAGTAGTACAAATACAAATCAAGCCATCTGGCTAATTCAAGGCCTATATAAGTCAGTCTGCATATTTGAGATGATGTAGAGAATGCATCTAGGTATCCATAAGATTTAGGGGCTGAATTAGCTTGATATTTTGGTTTAAGATTATTATGAATTGCTCAGTCTCTTCTGACTAAGGATAGGAAATAGAAAAATGATATGGTATTCCCCTTTCCTGATACTACAGTCCTATAATTGTTCTTCTCAACCCCCACACATCGATCAGTTCAAAATGAACATCCCTAATCCAAAAATACAAAATGCTCCAAAATCCAAAACTTTTTTGAGTGATGATGTGATGCCATAAGTGGAAAATTACACAAAGTGCTTAACAAAAACCTTTTTATTCACAAAATTATTTAAAATATTGTGTAAAATTAACTTCAGCTATATGTGTAAGGTATATATGTAACATAAATAAAGTTCATGTTTAGACTTGGGTCCCATTCCAAAGATATATAAACATGTATACACAGATATGCCAAAATTCAAAAAAATCTGCAATCTAAAACACTTCTGGTCCTATGCGTTTCAGATAAGGGATACTCAACCTGTGTATGCATACTATATATATGCGTATATTTGTTAGACATTTTACCCTATGCCCAACTGTTTATTAGACATTTTACCCTATGCCAAACTGTTCTTTAATTGTCATTTTCTCCTCTATTACCAATACTATTTTTGAATGCATTATTTTCTGCTGAAGTGATTGTGGAATACCTATAATCTGCCATGTTATATGTCCTGTTCACATCAAATATGTTTAGTTCTGTTTTACTGGAAGTTTTAAGGATGTGGAAATATATTTATACATGTAGGTTCATAGTTATGCACATTTTAATTGTTTCCAAACTAACTTTTTTTCAAAATATGCTACAAAGAGTGTTTGTTCTTTTTTAATTTTTATGGGTACATATTAGATTAACATATTTCTAGGGTAAATGAGATATTTTGATACAGGCATACAATGTGTAATAGCCATATCAGGATAAATGGGGTGTTCATTACCTCAAGCACTTATCATTCTTTGTGTTACAAACATTTTAATCAAACTCTTGTAGTTATTTTTAGATGTATAATAAATTGTTCTTCATTGTAGTCACTCTGTTGTGCTATCAGATACTAGATCTTATTTATTCTCTCTTATATTTTTATAACCATTGACAATCCTCAATTTCTGTCCCCCCAACAACACTGCTCAGCCTATGGTAACCATCTTTCTATTCTCTATCTCTGTAAGTTTAATTGTTTTAACTTACAACTTCTACAAATGAGTGAGAACATTTGAAGTTTGACTTTCCGTGCCTGCCTCCATTGTGTATATGTACCACATTTTTTTTTAATCTATTCATCTGTTGATGGATACAGGTTGCTTCCAAATCTTGGCTTCCAAATTGATCGCTGTATCATGTGGTAGTTCTGTTTTTAGTAATTTGAGGAACCTCCAAACTGTTCTTTATAGTGGTTGTACTAATCTCTATTAGTATCAACAGTGTTTGCGGGTTCCCTTTTCTCCACATCCTTTCCAGCATTCCTTAATTATCTGTCTATTGGAAAAAGCCATTTTAACTGTGGTGAGATGATATCTCATTATAGTTTCAATTTGCATTTCTCTTATAATCAATGATATTCAGCAACTTTTCGTATACCTGTTTGCAATTTGTATGTCTTCTTTTGAGAAATTCCTGTTGACACTTTTGCACATTTATTTACAAAATTTTATTTTTAATTTTTGTGAGTGCATAGTAGGTATAAATATTTATAGGTTATATAAGATATTTTGATACAGACATGCAATGTGTAATAATCACATCAGCATAAATGAGGTATTCATCAGCTGAAGTATTTATCTTTTGTATTACACACAATCCAATTATACTCTTTGATATGGTTTTGCTCTGTGTCCCCACCCAAATCTCATCTTGAATTGCACTCCCATAATTCCCATATATTGTGAGAGGTGCCCAGTGGGAGATAATTGAATCATTGGGGGGCAGGTCTTTGCTTTTCTCATCATAGTGAATAAGTCTCATGAGATCTGATGGCTTTATAAAGTGGAGATTTCCTGCACAAGTTCTCTTTGCCTGCCACCATTCACTTAAGATGTGACTTGCTCCTCCTTGCCTTCTGCTATGATTGTGAGGCTTCCCCAGCCACATGGAACTAAATATAAGTCCAGTTAAATCTCTTTCTTTTGTAAATTGCCCAGTCTCGGGTATGTCTTTATCAGCAGCGTGAAAATGGACTAATACAGTAAATTGGTGCCAGGAATGGGGCATTGCTAAAAAGATATCAAAAAATGTGGAAGCAACTTTGGAACTGGGTAACAGGCAGAAGTTGGAGCAATTTGGAGGGCTCAGAAGAGGACAGGAAAATGTAGGAAACTTTGCAACTTCCTAGAGACTTGTTGAATGGCTTTGCCCAAAAGTCTGATAGTGATATGGACAATAAGGTCCAGGCTGAGGTGCTCTCAGATGGAGATGAGGAACTTGTTGGGAACTGGAGCAAAGGTGACTCTTGTGTTTTAGTAAAGAGACTGATGGGCATTTTGCCCCTGCCCTAGAGATTTATGAAACTTTGAACTTGAGAGAGATGATATAGGGTATCTGGTGGAAGAAATTTCTAAGCAGCAAAGCATTCAAGAGATGACTTGGGTGCTGTTAAAGGCATTCAATTTTATAAGGAAAGCAGAGCATAAAAGTTTAGAAAATTTGCAGCCTGGCCATGTGGTAGAAAAGAAAAACCCATTTTCTACAGAGAAATTCAAGCCCCCTGCAGAAATTTTCATAAGTAATAAGGAGCTGAATGTTAATTCCCAAAACAATAGGAAAAATGTCTCCAGGAAATGTCAGAGAACTTTGTGGCAGGTCCTCTCATCACAGGCCCAAAGGCCTAAGAGAAAATAGTTTTGTGGGCCAGGTCCAGGGTTCCTGTGCCGTGTGCAGCCTAGAGACTTAGTGTCCTGCCTCTGAGCTGCTCCAATTGTGGCTGAAAGGGGCCAATGTAGAGCTCAGGCCATGACTTCAAAGGGTGCAAGCCATAAGCCTTGGCAGCTGAGCCTGCAAGTATACAGAAGTCAAGAATTGGTGTTTGGGGACCTCTGCCTAGATTTCAGAAGATGTAGAGAAATGCCTGGATGCCCAGGCAGAAGTTTGCTGCAGAGGTGGGGTGCTCATGCAGAACCTCTGCTAGGGCAGTGTGAAAGGGAAATGGGGGTCAGAACCCCCACACAGAGTCCCTACTGGGGCACCACCTAATGGAGCTGTGAGAAGAGGGCCAACATCTTCCAGACCTCAGAATGGTAGATCCACGAACAGCTTGCACTGTTCACCTAGAAAAGCCACAGACACTCAAAACCAGGCTATGAAGGCAGCTGGGAGGGAGGCTGTACCCTGCAAAGCCATAGGGGACTATGGGAACCTACCTCTTGCATCAGCGTGACCTGGATGTGAGACATGGAGTCAAAGGAGATCATTTTGGAAGTTTAAGATTTGACTGCACCACTGGATTTCTTACTTGCGTGGGGCCTGTAGCTACTTTGTTTTTGCCAATTTCTCCCATTTGGAATGACTATATTTATCCAATACCTGTACCCCCATTGTATCTAGGAAGTAACTAGCTTGCTTTATATTTTACAGGCTCATAGGTGGAAGGGACTTGCCTTGTCTCAGTTGAGACTTTGGATTGTGAACTTTTGGGTTAATGCTGAAATGAGTTAAGACTTTGGGGGACTGTTGGGATGGTATGATTGGTTTTGAAATGTGAGGACATGAGATTTGGAGGGGCCAGGGATGGAATGATATGGTTTGGCTCCGTGTCCCCACCCAAATCCCATCTTAAATTGCATTCCCATAAATCCCATATGTTGTGGGAGGAACCCAGTGGGAGATAACTGAATCACGGGGGCAGGTCTTTCTTGTGGTGTTCTCATGATAGTGAATAAGTCTCAAGAGATCTGATGGCTTTATAAGGGAGAGTTTTACTATACAAGCTCTCTTTGCCTGCCATCATTCACGTAAGATGTGACTTGCTCCTCTTTGCCTTCTGCCATGATTGTGAGGCTTCCCCAGCCACGTGGAACTGTAAGTCCAATTAAACCTCTTTCTTTTATAAATTGCCCAGTCTTGGGTATGTTTTTATCAGCAGTGTGAGAGTGGACTAATATACTCTTTTAGTTATTTTAAAATGTACAATTAATATATTTTTAACTATAGTCACCCTATTGTAATAGCAAATACTAGGTCTTATTCATTCTTTCTATTTTTTAATACCCGTTAACCATTGCCACTTCTTCCTCCACTGCACTTCCCAGCCTCTGGTAGCCACTCCTCTACTCTCTCTCTGAATTCAATTGTTTTAATGTTCATCTCCCACAAATAAGGGAGAATATGCAAAGCTTGTCGTTTTGTGCCTGGCTTATTTCACTTAATACAATAACCTCCAATTCTGTTGATGTTGTTGCAAATGACAGGATCTCATTCGTTTTTATGGCTGAATAGTACTCCATTGTGTATATGTACCACATTTTCTTTATTCATCTGTTGATGGACAATTATGATGTGTCCAAATGTTGTCTGTTGTAAATAGTGCTACAAAAAGCAAGGGTTCCATCTTCTCCACATTCTCACCACAATTTGTTATTGCCTGACTCTTTAGATCAAAGGCATTTTAACTGGGGTGAGATGATATCTCATTGTAGTTTTCATTTGCATTTCTCTCCTGATCAGTAATGTTGAGCACCTTCTCATATGCCTGTTTGCCATTTGTATGTCTTCTTTGGAGAAATGCCTATTCAAATATTTTGTCCATTTTTAATTGGATTATTCATTTGTTCCCATATAATGGTTTAAGCTCCCTATATATTTTGGTTATTAATCCCTTGTCAGATGAGAAAGTATTTTCTCCCATTCAGTGGATTATCTCTTCCCCTTGTTGATTGTTTCCTTTTCTGTGCAGAAGTTTTTTAACCTGAAGTGATCCCACATGTCCATTTTTGCCTTGGTTGCCTGTGCTTCCGGGGTATTATTCAAGAAATCTTAATCTTTGCCCAGTTTAATGACCTGAAAGGTTTTTTCAAAGTTTTCTTTTAGTAGTTTCAGAGTCTGAGATCTTAGATTTAAGTATTTAATCCATTTTTATTTGCTTGTGATAAATGGTGAGAGATAGTGGTCTGGTGTCATTCTTTTGCACATGGATATTCAGTTTTCCTAGCACCATTTTTTGAAGAGAGTGTCTTTTCTCCAATGTAACTTCTTGGCAACATTATCAAAACTGAACTTATTGTAGATGTATGGATTTGCCTCTGGGTTTCCTAAACAGTTCCACTGATCTGTGTGACTGTTTTTATGCCAGTACCATCCTGTTTTGGTTTCTATAGCTCTGTAGTATAAAGTCAGGTAAAGTGATTCCTGCAGTTTTGGTTTTCTTTGGTCAGGATGACTTTGGCTACTCTGGGTCTTTTGTATATCTATACAAATTTTAAAATTGTTTTTTCTATTTCTGTTGAGAATATCATAGATGTTTTGGTAGAGATTGCATGAAGTCTGTAGATTGCTTTGAGTAGTATGTAGATTTTCTAACAATATTAACTCTTCCAGTCCATGAACATGGAATTTCTTTGTATTTTCTTGTTTTCTTCAAATTTTTGCATCAGAGTTTTATAATTTTTATTGTAGAGGTTTTTCACTTAAAATTTGATTAAATTACTTCCAAGGTATTTTATTTATAGTTACTGTAAATGGGATTTCACTCTTTATTTCTTTTTCAGATTGTTCATTTTTGGCACGTAGAAATGCTACTAATTTTTAATATTTATTTTGTATCCTGTAACTTTCCTGAATATGTTTATCAGTTCTAACAGGTTTTTTTTGGTGGGGTCTTTGAGTTTTTCCATATGTAAGTTTATATCATCTGCAAATAAGGATAATTTGACTTTTTCCTTCACAAGATGGATGTTCTTTTTTTTTTTTTTTTCCTCTTGTTAGATTGCTCTAACTAGGGCTTTCAGTACTCTGTTGAATAACAGTGGTGAAAATGTGGATCCTTGTCTTATTTCTGAACTTAAAGGAAAGCTTTCCATTTTTCCTCAAACGTATGATACTAGCTATGTGTCTGTCATATATGGCTTTTATTATGTTCAGGTATGTTCTCTCTATATCCAGTTTTTGAGGGCTTTTTTCAAGAAGAAATGTAAAATATTATCAAAGGCTTTTCAGCATCAGTTGAAATGATCATTTGGTTTTATTCTTTATTCTGGTTATATAGTGTATCACATTAATTGATTTGCATATGTTAACTATCCTTCCATCCCTGAGATAAATCCCACTTAGTCATAATAATTTTTCTAATGTATTGTTGCATTCAGTTTTCTTGTATATTGTTGAAGATGTTTATACAGTATGCTTCAGTAATATTGGCCTATAGGTTTTGTTGTTGTTGTTGTTGTTGTTGTTTTTAAGTGTCTTTGTCTGGTTTTGGTATCTCATAGAATGAGTTTGGGGCTGGACACTCTGTCTCACTCCTGTAATCCCAGCACTTTGGGAGGCCGAGGCAGGTGGATCACTTGAGGTCAGAAGTTTGAGACCAGCCTGCCCAACATGGCAAAATGCCATTTCTACTAAAAATACAAAAATTAGCTGGGTGTGGTGATGCATACTTGTAGTCCTAGCTACTCGGGAGGCTGAGGCAGGAGAATTTCTTGAACCTGGGAGGAAGAGATTGCAATGAGCTGAGATTACACTACTCCACTCCAGCCTGGGTGACAGAGCAAGACTCCATTTCAAAAAAAAAAAAAAAAAAAGAAAGAAAGAATGAGTTTGGAAGTATTTCCTTCTCCTCTATTTTTCAAAATAGTTTGAATAGGATTAGTATTAGTTCTTTAAGTGTTTGGTGGAATTAATTAGTTAAGCCATTGGGTAATGGTTTTTTTTTTTTTTTTTTTTTTTTTTTTTTTTTTTTTTTTTTTTTTGCTGGAAGGTATTTTATTACAGCTTGATATTGTTACTTGGTTTTGGTCTCTTCAGGTTTTGGATTTCTTCCTGGTTCAGTCTTTATAGGCTGTATGTATCTGGAAATTTATCCACTTCTTCTAGATTTCCCAATTTACTGGCTTATAGGTGCTCATTATAGCCACTAATGATCCTTTGAATTTCTGCAGTATGAGTTATAATGTCTCCTTTTCTATCTCTGATTTTATTTATTTGAGTCTTCTTTTTTTTCGTAATCTGGCTAAAGATTTTTAAATTTTGTGTATATTTTTAAAAAGTAATTTGTTTTATTAATCTTTTGTATCATTTTCTTCATTTCCAATTCATTTTTTATGCTCTGATCTTTATTATTTATTTTTCTCTACTAATTTTGTATTATTTACTTTTGCCTTCCTAGTATTTAAAAATATATCATTGGATTTTTTTATTTGACATATATCTTCTTCTTTTGAAGTAAGCATTTAAAGCTATAAATTTCCATCTTAATACCGCTTTCATTGTATCCCATAGGTTTTATGTTTTTTCGTGTTGTAGGTATGTTGTGTTTTCATTACCATTTGTTTTAAGACAAATTTTAATTTCTCTCAATTTCTTTATTGACCCACTGATTCAGGAGCATATTGTTTAATTTCTGTATGTTTACATATTTTCCAAAATTTATCTTGTTATTGATTTCTAGTTTTATTCCATTGTGGTCAGAGCAGATGCTTTATATTATTTGAATGTTTTAAGGCTCTTTTTGTGATCTAAAATATAGTATATTCTTGAAAATAATCCATGTGCTGAGGACAAGAATGTTTATTCTGCTGTCATTGGTGAAATGTTTTATAAATATCTATTAAGTTCATTTGGTCTATAATGAAGGTTAATTCTGATGTTTCCTTGTTGATTTTCTGTCTGGAAGGTCTGAGCAATGCTGAAAGTGGGGTTTGGAATTCTCCAGCTATTATTGTATTGGGGTCTATCTGTTAACTCTAATAATATTTGCTTTATATATCTTGGTGCTCTAGTATTGGGTGTGTGTGTGTGTGTGTAATTATTATGTCTTCTTGCTGAATTGACTCCTTTATTATTATATGGTGACCTTCTTTGTCTCTTTTTTTAGTTTTTGTCTTGAAATCTATTTTGTCTAAGTATAGCTACGCCTGCTCTTTTTTGCTTTCCATTGGCATGGAATATCTTTCTCCATCTTTTTATTTTTAGGATATGTGTGTTTTTATAGGTGAATTGTGTTTCTTATAGGCAACAGATCATTAGTTCTTGTTTTCTTATTCATTCAACCACACTTTGTTTTTTGAATGAAGAGTTTAGTCCATTCATATTATTATTATTGAGAATTAAGGATTTACTCCTAACATTTTGTTATTTGTTTTCTGGTTCTTTTCTAGTCTTTTTCTCCTAATTTCTCTCCTTCCTCTCTTTCTTTTCTTTGGTGTTATGATTCATTTTCTTGATTTTTATTTTTTGTGCATCTGGTATATGTTTTCTGATTTGAGGTTGACAAGAGGCTTACAAATTTTATTTCATAACCTATTATTGTAAGCTGATTAAAACTTAGTACTGTTTGCATAAAGAAGCAAAAAACAAACTAAAAAAGCTGTACACTTTAACTCCGTTCTCTGCATTTTAACTTTTTATTATTTCTATGTATATCTTGTTGTACTTGATATGGCAAAATGCCATTGTACTTCTTCTGTCTTGAAAAGCTGTTATAGTTATTATTTTTGATTGGTTCATTGTTTTGTATTTCTACCTAATATGATTAGTTTACACAGTCACAATGTCATAATATTCTGTGTTTCTTTGTGTACTTACTATTATCAGTGAATTTTATATCTTCAGGTAGTATTTTCATTGCTCGTGAATGTCCTTTGGGTTTTGATTGTAGTACTCCCTTTAGTGTTTCTGGTGTTGATGAAATTCCTCAACTGGTGTTGAGGTCTGGTGTTGATGAAATCCCTTAACTTTTGTTTTTCTGGAAAAGTCTTTATTTCCCCTTCATGTTTGAATGATGTTTTTCCCATATACACTTTTCTAGGGTAAAAGCATTTTTTTTTCTTGACCAATTTAAATATGTCATGCCACTCTTCTGTGATCAGTAAGGTTTCCACTGAAAAGCCTGTTGCCAGGTTTATTGGAGATCCATTGTATTTTATTTGTTCTTTTCTCGTGCTGCTCTAGGATCCTTTATCTTTGATCTTTGGGAGTCAAAGATATATTCCAGCACAGCTAGAATATAAAGCAGCTAGAATATAAAGCAGGAAGAAAAACGTGAAAAGAGTAGACTTATCTAGCCTCCCAGTCTACATCTTTAGCCCATCAAACATTGGACTATAAATTCTTCAGTTTTGGGATTCGACTGGCTTTCCTTTCTCTTCACCCTCAGATGGCCTAATGTGGGACCTTGTGATAATGTGAGTTAATACTTAATAAACTCCCTTTATATATCTTCATCCTATTCTGTCTCTCTGGAGAACCCTAATTAATACAGTAGGTGACATTGTATCTGGCCACTTTCCCTGTTTCATTTCTGTCCTCAGTCCTTTGATTTTTAAAATGGGAGAAAATGTCATAGTTATGACTTCTAAAGTCTCCTGCACCTCTAAAATTTGGTAAAGAAAGAGCTGGATTTTAATTTTTATAGGATTGTAGTTTATCTTGCTTTTTAGTTATTCTGATATGTCTTATTGGAGTTGATGGATTTGCTAATCAAGCATTTTTTGAGAAATATAAATGATCTCATTTAATTTAGTTTTTTATGTTAATATGCTTTATTTATAAAGGATTCAGTTTGAGTAATTCAATTTGCAGCATGAGTAGTTCAATTTCCACCTATGGTATAATTTGGGATACCGTTTAATACAGTTAAGAAGTGTCATAGAACCAATGAAGCATTTGGATATCAAAATCCAACAAATATTTATAAAAACATATAGAGCTCTTCCCTTAAAAAGCATAAAAATGTACCTAATAAATAGGAAGTAAAAGTGACATTCAAAGTTGAAGTGAGGAACACTTCTGTTTATTGATGTTGGAGGTAACCAGTTATCTTGTCAGAAAAAAAAGTTATCTAGAAGTTAAATTTTCTATACAAGTACATTTAACTGTATCTAATTTTATACATTTTAATATATCCCTCACTTATAAATCATATATTAAAGTGAAGGCTATTAACTGTAAATTCTATGCTTCAAATCATGCAGTGTACTATTATTTGTTTAGACTTAGGATTGCATTTATGAGTCCAGATGGCAGTTGTTATAAAAGGCAATTTGCCAAAAGTGTACCTAATTGATATTCATTTAATGTGCACAGAAGTCAAATGACTTTATCATTATACTCCCCTATAATATTACCTTTCCGATACTCTGCATACATACTTCATGCTAATTCATTTTTCTCGGCATGCACACTCTTCCATCAAATTTTCCTTATTTATACATCTACTTACACCAGTTTCTGGCTTTTAATAAAGTCCAAAAATGCATCAATCAGGGAAAATCACCAAATTGTTTCTTATGCACAAAAGCTGGTTGTTGATTGTAGTTATCTCAGTTAAAAGCCTTAGAGGATTTGAGGCTTTTTATGCAGCATTAAGGATACTTGGCTGCACACAATATTACAATTATTAAATCCTAGAAATTCTACATTGAATAAGAGAAAAATGTATATGTCTTTGAGGAGCTTATGCTTCACATCTACAGGGTTGCTAGTGGCAAATGTAATCACACAAACTATTTATATAAAGAAGATAATTTGACACATTGGGGTTTCATAATTTTTAATGTATTTAAAGGCATTGACTAACTCAACAGCATATAAATATACAGTTCTAAAGAAAGCTCTCTTCTCTGGGTACTACATCAAGAACCACGATTGAGAGGTTTCCCTTGAAAGTATTGAGCATGTGGGAAATTTGGGTCCCTTGTGATGGAAGACACTTTAACTTTGGACTCTAGTATTTAGGAAGAATGAAAAAAATGAAAGAATTCCTAGAGAGTATGAATAAAATTGTAGGAAACTAAGACATATAACATCAAGCTGCCCTTCTTTATTTTTATAATAAAGCAACTTATTAAAATGTCTCTGCTTATTAAAAAGACAGGGTTCTCTGATGTCCCTCATAAAGTATGGTCTGAATATCAGTGCAGATCATGTATCCCTTCTTCAAAATGCTTGGGATCATAAGTATTTCTGATTTCAGATTTTTTGGGGGGTTTTGGAATATTTGCATTATATAGTCATAGACTGCATAATAACATTTTGGTCAACAGTGGACAACCATATAATGGTGGCCCCATAAGATTATAATGGAGCTGAAAAATTTCTATTGGACAAGTTATTGAATTACTATTTCTCTACACTACTCAGTATGGTAACATGCTGTACAGGTTCCTAGCCTAGGAGCAATATGCTATACCATATAACCTAGGTGGATAGTAGGCTATATCATCTAGGTGTGTATAAGTACACACTATGATGTTCACAAATCAACAGAATGGCCTTACAATGCATTTCTTACTATGTATCCCCATCAATAAGAGATGCATGCCAGTACTTAACAAGTTGAACATCCCAAATCTGAAAATCTGAAATCCAAAATGCTTCAATGAGCATTTCCTTTAAGTGTCATGTCAGTACTCAAAAAGTTTCAAACTTTGGAGCAGTTTAGATTTGAGAGATTTGCATTTGGGATAGTCAACCAGTAATAATATCCCTTGTAGTGGATATCCTGCTGTGGAAGATATTCTCAGCAGGAGGACCATTAATTCCTCCAACTCATGGAACAACTGCCCTGTAGATTTCAGTTATCCCCAGTACTCATCACTTCCCCCACCTGTGTTAGCCCATTTTGCATTGCTATAAAGAGATACTTGAAACTAGGTAATTTATAAAGAAAACAGGTTTATTTTGGGTCACAGTTCTGCAGACTGCATAAGAAGTATGGCATCAGCATCTGCTTTTGACAAGAAAGCTTTTAGTTATGAAGAAAGGCAAGGGGAGACAGAATGTCACATGATAAGAGAGGGAGCAAAAGAGAGGGGATGAGATACCAGGCTCTTTTTAAAAATCCGATATCATAGTAGTTAATAAAGAATTCACTTATTACTATGGGGGGGCATCACGGCATTCATGAGGGATCCACCCCCCATAACCCAAATGCCCCCCACTAGGCCCCACCTTCAACATTAGGGATCAGGTTTCTACAGGAAATTTGATAGGAAAAATACTTAAAATACATGACCTTCTGAAACTGATTCTGTTTTGAGGTACACGAACATTTCCTGTGTGGTTTTTTTTTTTCCTAATGAAACAAGAATATTAACAAAGTGATTCTCAAGCCCTCTTAAATGCTTGAATTTGATTATTAACACAAGTATCTTGAAATTATTGGGTTATAAAATGATAAGGCTTTATTATGTGCCACAGCATATTCCCTGAGTCATTTAAGACCTCAACAAGAAATACTGTATTAGTTCGTTCTTGTGCTGCTATGAAGGAATACCTGAGACCTAGTAATTTATAAAGAAAAAAGGTTTAATTAACTCACAGTTCCACATGGCTGGAGAGGCCTCAGGAAATTTACAATCATGGCAGAGGGCACCTCTTCACAAGGTGGCAGGAGAGAGAATGAGTGCCCAGTGGTGGGGGAAGCCAGTTATAAAACCACCAGATCTCATGAGAACTAACTTACTATGATGAGAACAGGATGAGGGAAACCACCCCCATGATTCAATTATCTCCACCGGGTTCCTCCCATGACACGTCAGGATTATTTGAACCACAATTCAGGATGAGATTGGTGGGGGGGCAGTGGGGAACACAGCCAAACCATATCAACATGGAACATTCATAGTACAATTATTTGAGGAGGGCTTATTTATGAAGGGAATGTTCATAAAGACATTGACAGGGTATATGGGAACCACAAGATTCAGTGTAAGAAGCAAGAGAAGTTGACACTGTTACTGTCTCTAATCCTGAGAGACAGAGAAAGACAGTAGTTAATGAAACTCAAAAGGAGAGAGGTTTACGTAAAGCCCACTGCTTTAAAGAGCAGTCAGTTTCTCATGAGAGGCACAGCCAAAGAAAAACCTCATGAGAAGGGAACCAGAAAAATAAATACCCAACTTCACTCTTCTCTCCCTCTGGTCTTTGAGTGCTCCCTATTGGCTCAACCCAACTGAAAGCCATAGGGCAGGGGAATTCAATGTGTAGTCCACACAGATCAGACTCCTGAGGAAGAAAGCCAGATAAAGAAGAAAAAAACCCCTCAGAATCCAGAGGTGTAAACCTGTCAGTCAGATGTATTTATTTAACATATATGATGTGTCTTACGTCATACGTGATAAATAACCTATAGATTCCTTATATATATTATTTCCTTTAATTCTCATAAAACCATGAGAGAATATTTTATTAGACCCACTGTACTGACGAGAAGTTGAAGCATAATGAGTTTAATTAATCTGACCTAAGTCACACAGATAATCACCTCAGGTCTAGTCTCATAAATATCATTCTGTATTTCTTCTTTATGAAACTTATTATTATTGGCTAGGATTTATTGAAAGCACATTGATTTTAATTCTATTCACTATCCTAAGAGGTAGCTCCTGATATTGCCATTAGACCAATAGGGAAACCAAGACACAGGGAGAATGTAATAACTTACTCAATATTATAGAACTAATAAGGGACAACAGCAGGAATTGGACCCAGAAAGTCTGATTCTAGAGTTCAAGTTGTTTGTTAACCACTACAATATAGCATCTGCTGACTTCTCATTTTTTTTTCCCTAAACTATTCTATTAGATTTGGTTTGTTTATTCTTTACATTATGAAGCATCGGTTAGAATAGTTTATTTGTTTGTTTGTTTTGAGACAGAGTCTCACTCTGCCACCCAGGCTGGAGTGCAGTGGTGTGATCTTGGTTCACTGCAACCTCTGCCTCCTGGGTTCAAGCAATTCTCCTGTCCCAGCCTCCTGAGTAGCTGGGATTACAAGCATGTGCCAACATGCCCGGCTTATTTTTGTATATTTTGCAGAGACGGGGTTTCACCATGTTGACAAAGCTGGTCTCGAACTCCCGACCTCAGGTGATCCGCCCGCCTCGGCCTCCCAAAGTGCTGGGATTATAGGCGTGAGCCACCGAGCCCAGCCTAGAATAGTTTTTATGACCCTTTTTTGTTTAACTCATCTCCTGTTCCAGTCTTTAAATGAAAGAAATATCTACCTGTAAATACTTTGCCCCACTTCTTCATACCTTTCCCAAAGAAGGAAGATATTCTTTCCTCTATGTTAGTAATAATAGCTTTCTGCTCCTGTGTGGACCAGTATTTTATCCCTAGGATTCTGGAACTGAGTTTGTGATCTGTACAATAAGAATGGCAAGATGATCTTATACATGGGCTGGAGATGAAAAATACCTAAAGTTTCATATTCTGATGCAAAATATACCATTTTCTATCAGAATTAAACCCTGAACTACCAACATCACTACAACAACAAAACACTAGAGAGGGTGTTTCTAAAACTGTTTTAATAGAATTAAATAAGTCCTAAATAAGATTAAATCATAGATCTCATGCTAAGTGATATTATATTTTGTAATTTGTATCATTTTTAATACCTAAATAACACGTTAACTTTAGAAAATACAGATAAATGGCAAGAAGAGCAAACAAAGATCTCTAGTTTTACAACCTAGAGATAAGCACTGTTTACATTTTGATGGAACTTTTTCTGGAATATTATCTAGTATATTCATTTGTATGAATTTATTTAGATGCAAGTTTATAATACTTTTAAAATAATTTTTAAAAACATGAGTAATATATGCTTATTGCCGAAGAAAATTAACATAGTTAAACAAAAGGAATCAAACTAGAAATCAACACAGAGAAAACTAGTGTTAATGTTTTGGGGAATTATTCTACATTACTTTGTCTGCATATATTTATATATACTGAAAACATTTTATAGAAATAGATTCATGCTGTCTGTTGTTTTCTGGTCTGCATAATAGTCTTCTATTTGAGGGTACTGCCTCAATTACTTTTCTTTAAATAAATTTTAAATACATGAATACATAAATATGTGAATATATATATATATATGTGTGTGTGTATACATATATATATAAAAAACTTTAAGTTCTGGGGTACATGTGCATGAACATGCAGGTTTGTTACATAGGTATACATGTGCCATGGTAGTTTGCTGCACCTATCAACCCATCATCTATATTAGGTATTTCTCCTAATGTTATCCTTCCCCTAGCCCCACATCCCCCAACAGGCCCTGGTGTGTGATGATCCCCTCCCTGTGTCCATGTGTTCTCATTGTTCAACTGCCACTTATGAGTGAGAACATGCAGTGTTTGGTTTTCTGTTCTTGTGTTAGTTTGCTGAGAATGATGGTATCCAGCATCATTCATGTCCCTACAAAGGATAGGAACTCATCCTTTTTTATGGCTGCATAGTATTCCATAGTGTATATGTGCCACATTTTCTTTATCCAGTCTATCATTGATAGGCATTTGGGTTGATTCCAAATCTTTGCTATTGTGAACAGTGCTGCAATAAACATATGTGTGCATGTGTCTTTATAGTAGAATGATTTATAATCCTTTGGGTATATACCCAGTAATCCTTTGGGATTGCTGGGTCAAATGGTATTTCTAGTTCTAGATCCTTGGGGAATCACCACACTGTCTTCCACAACGGTTGAACTGGCGTGAGATGGTATCACATTGTAGTTTTGATTTGTATTTCTCTAATGACCAGTGATGATGAGCTTTTTTTCATATGTTTGTTGGCTGCATAAATGTCTTCTTTTGAGAAGTGTCTGTTCATATCCTTCACCCATTTTTGGTGGGGTTATTTGTTTTTTTCTTGTAAACCTGTTTCTTTGTGGATTCTGGATATTAACCCTGTGTCAGATGGATAAATTGCAAAAATGTTCTCCCATTCTGTAGGTTGCCTGTTCACTCTGATGATAGTTTCTTTTGCTATGAAGAAGCTTTTAGTTTGATCAGATCCCATTTGTCAATTTTGGCTTTTGTTGCCATTGCTTTTGGTGTTTTAGTCATGAAGTCTTTGCCCATGCCTATGTCCTGAATGGTATTGCCTAGGTTTTCTTCTAGGGTTTTTATGGTTGTAGGTCTTACATTTAAGTCCTTAATCCATCTTGAGTTAATTTTTGTATGAAGTATAAGGAAGGAATCCAGTTTCAGCTTTCTGCATATGGCTAGCCAATTTTCCCAATGCTGTTTATTAAATAGGGAATCTTTTCCTCATTGCTTGTTTTTATCAGGTTTGTGAAAGATCAGATGGTTGTAGATGTGTGGTATTATTTCTGAGGCCTCTGTTCTGTTCCATTGGTCTATGTATCTGTTTTAGTACCAGTACCATGCTGTTTTTGTTACTGTAGCCTTGTTGTATAGTTAGAAGTCAGGTAGTGTGATGCCTCCAGCTTTGTTCTTTTTGCTTAGGATTGTCTTGAATATGTGGGCTCTTTTTTCGTTCCGTATGAAATATAAAGTAGTTTTTTCTAATTATGTGAAGAAAGTCCATGGTAGCTTGATGGGGATAGCTTTGAATCTATAAATTACTTTGGGCAGCATGGCCATTTTGATGATATTGATTCTTCCTGTCCATGAGCATGGAATGTTTTTCCATTTGTTTGTGTCCTCTCTGATTTCCTTGAGCAGTGGTTTGTAGTTCTCCTTGAAGAGGTTCTTAATATCCCTTGTAAGTTGTTTTCCTAGGTATTTTATTCTCTTTGTAGCAATTGTGAATGGGAGTTCACTCATAATTTGTCTCCCTGTTTTTCTGTTATTGGTATATAGGAATGCTTGTTATTTTTGCACACTGATTTTGTATCCTGAGACTTTATTGAAGTTGCTTATCGGCTTAAGGAGATTTTGGGCTGAGATGATGGGGTTTTCTAAATATACAATCATGTCATCTGCAAACAGAGACAATTTGACTTCCTCTTTTCCTAATTGAATACCATTTATTTCTTTCTCTTGCCTGATTGCCCTGGCCAGAACTTCCAATCCTATGTTGAATAGGAGTGGTGAGTGATGGCATTCTTGTCTTGTGCCAGTTTTCAAAGGGAATGCTTCTAGTTTTTGCCCCTTCAGTATGATATTGGCTGTGGGTTTGTCATAAATAGCTCTCTTACTTTGAGATAAGTTCCATCAATGCCTAGTTTATTGATTTAGCATGAAGAAGGCTGTTGAATTTTTGTTGAGGCCTTTCTGCATCTATTAGGATAATCATGTGGTTTTTGTCATTGATTCTGTTTATGTGATTGATTACATTTATTAATTTGTGTACGTTGAACCAGCCTTTCCCAGGGATGAAGCCAAGTTGATAAGTAGTGGATAAGTTTTGATGTGCTGCTGGATTCGGTTTGCCAGTATTGTATTAAGGATTTTCACATTGATGTTCATCAGGAATGTGGCCTGAAATTTTCTTTTTTTTGTTGTATCTCGCGGTTTCATCAGCATGATGCTGGGCTCATAAAATGAGTTAGGGAGGAGGATGCTCTCTTTTTATATTGTTTGAATAGTTTCTAAAGGAATAGTACCAGCTCCCCTTTGTACCTCGGTAGAATTTGGATAGATCCATCTGGTCTGGCCTTTTTTTGGTTAATCAGTTATTAATTGCTACCTCAATTTCAGAACTCGTTATTGGTCTATTAGGGAGTTTGAGTTCTTGGTTTATTCTTAGGAGGGTGTATGTGTCCAGGAATTTATCCATTTTCTTCTAGATTTTCTAGTTTGTGTAGAAGTGTTTATAGTATTCTCTGATGGTAGTTTTTATTTCTGTATCCAGATCAATTGAGGTGTTATCAACGTTTTTTATTACAGTGTCTATTTGATTTTTCTCTCTTTTCTTCTTTATTATTCTGGCTAGCAGTCTATTTATTATGTTGATCTTTTCAAAGAACCAGCTCCTGGATTCTTGATTTTTGAAGGATTTTTCATGTCTGTCTCCTTCAGTTCTGCTCTGATCTTAGTTGTTCTTCTCTTCTGCTAGCTTTTGAGGTGTTTGCTCTTGCTTCTCTAGTTCTTTTAATTGTGATGTTAGAGATTGTCAATTTAGATCTTTTCCGTTTTGTGGGCATCTAGTGCTATAAATTTCCCTCTACACACTGCTTTAAATGTGTCCCAGAGATTCTGGTATGTTGTGTCTTTGTTCTCATTGGTTTCAAAGAACATCTTTATTTCTGCGCTTCATTTCGTTATGTACCCAGTAGTCATTCAGGAGCAGGTTGTTCAGTTTCCATGTAGTTGAGCGGTTTGATTGAGTTTTCTTAGTCTGAGTTCTAGTTTGATTGCACTGTGGTCTGAGAGACAGTTTGTTATAATTTCTGTTCTTGTACATTTGCTGAGGAGTGTTTTTGCCTTCCAATTATGTGGTCAATTTTAGAATAAGTGTGATGTGTACTGAGAGAATGTATTCTGTTGATTTGGGGTGGAGAGTTCTATAGATGTCAAGTCTGCTTGGTTCAGGCTGGTGAAGTCCTGGATATCCTTGTTAGAATTTTTTTTGTCTCATTGATCTGTCTAATATTGGCAATGGGATGTTAAAGTTTCCCACTATTATTGTGTGGGAGCCTAAGTCTCTTTGCAGGGCTGTGAGAGCTTGCTTTATACATCTGGGTGCTCCTGTATTGGGTGCATATATATTTAGGATGGTTAGCTCTTCTTGTTGCATTGATCCCTTTACCATTGTGTAATACCCTTTTTTGTTTCTTTTGATCTTTGTGGGTTTAAAGTTTGTTTTATCAGAGACTAGGATCACAACCCCTGCTTTTTTTGCTTTTCATTTTGCTTGGTAGAAATGTTACCATCCCTTTTATTTTGAGCCTATGTTGTGTCTTTGCACATGACATGGGTCTCCTAGTCTAACACGCTGATGGGTCTTCTTTGTCCAATTTGCTAGTCTGTGTCCTTTAATTGGGGGCATTTAGCCTGTTTACATTTAAGGTTAATATTGTTATGTGTGAATTTGATCCTGCCATTATGATGCTAGCTGGTTATTTGCCCATTAGTTCCCATGCAGTTTCTTCATAGCGTAATGGATGCTTCTGGTGGTATGTTTTGCAGTGGCCAGTTGTTCCTTTCCATGTTTAGTGCTTCCTTCAGGAGCTCATGTAGGGCAGGTCTGATGGTGACAAAATCGCAGCATTTCCTTGTCTATAAAGGATTTTATTTCTCTTTTGCTTATGAAGCTTAGTTTGACTGGATATGAAATTCGGAGTTGAAAATTCTTTTTTTTTAATTTATTTATTATTATTATACTTTGTAAGTTGTAGGGTACATGTGCATAACGTGCAGGTTTATTTACATATATATACTTGTGCCCATTGGTGTGCTGCACCCATCAACTCGTCATTTACATCAGGTATAACTCCCAATGCAGTCCCTCCCCTCCCCCCTCCCCATGATGAGTCCCGATTGTGTGATGTTCCCCTTCCACCAGGAGTCCAAGTCTCATTGTTCCAGTTCCCACCTATGAGTGAGAACATGCTGATTGTTTACAGTTTTCTGTTCTTGTGATAGTTTGCTAAGAATGATGGATTCCAGCTGCATCCATGTCCCTACAAAGGACCTGAAACTCATCCTTTTTATGGCTGCATAGGCTATTCCATGTGAATTGTATATGTGCCACATTTTCTTAATCAATCTGTCACTGATGGACATTTGGGTTGATTGAAGTCTTTGCTAGCCCAATGAATAGATGCTGCAATAAACATCACGTGTGCATGTGTCTTTATAAGCGCGGTTTATAATCCTTTAGGTATATCCCCAGTAATGGGATGGCTGGGTCATATGGTACATCAGTTCTAGATCCCTTGAGGAATCACCATACTGTTTTCCATAATGGTTGAACTAGTTTACAATCCACCAACAGTGTAAAAGTGTTCCTATTTCTCCACATCCTCATCCAGCACCTGTTTCCCTGACTTTTTAATGATGCATCATTCTAACTGGTGTGAGATGGTATCTCATTAATGGTTTGATTGCATTTCTCTGATGGCCAGTGATGATGAGCATTTTTTTCATGTGTTTGCTGGCTGTATGAATGTCTTCTTTTGAGAAATGTCTGTTCATATCCTTTGCCCACTTTTTTGATGGGGGTTTTGTTTGTTTTTTTTTCTTGTCAAGAGATTTGTTTAGCGAGTTCTTTGTAGGTTCTGGATATTAGCCCTTTGGCAGCCAGTTCAGCAACATCAAAAAGCTTATCCACCATGATCAAGTGGGCTTTATCCTGGGATGCAAAGGCTGGTTCAACATTCGCAAATCAATAAACATAATCCAGCATATAACCATAGAACCAAAGACCAAGAACCACATGATTATCTCAATAGATTCAGAAAAGGCTTTTGACAAATTCAACAGCCCTTCGCGCTAAAAGCGCTCAATAAATTCGGTATTGATGGAACGTACCTCAAAATCATAGAGCTATTTATGACAAACCCCACAGCCAATATCATGCTGAATGGACAAAAACTGGACAAATTCACTGAAACTGGCACAAGACAGGTGCCTCTCTGCCACTCCTATTCAACATAGTGTTGGAAGTTCTTGCTGAAGACAATCAGGCAAGAGAAAGGAAATCAAGGGTATTCAGTTAGGAAAAGAAAGAAGTCAAATTGTCCCCTGTTTGCAGATGACATGATTGTATATTTAGAAAACCCATTGTCTCAGCCCAAAATCTCATGGCCTGATATGTAGCAAAGTCTCAGGATACAAAATTAATGTGCAAAAATCACAAGCATTCTTATACTGCCAGTAACAGACAAACAGAGAGAGCCAAATCGAATGAACTTCCATTCTGTTAGCTTCAAAGAGAATAAAATACCTGGGAATCAACTTACAAGGGATGTAAAGGACCTCTTCAGGAGGGCAAACCACTGCTCAGTGAAATCAAAGAGGACACAAACAAATGGAAGAACATACCATGCTCATGGATAGGAAGAATCAATATCATTGAAAAATGGCCATACTGCCCAAGGTAATTTATAGGTCAATGACATGTCAAGCTACCAATGAGTTTCTTCACAGAATTGGAAAAAACTGCTTTAAAGTTATATAGGGCCAGGCCATCCTCCAAGACGAAATCCCTAGAGATCAAAGAACAGCTGGAGGCATCAGCTACCTGACTTCAAACTAACTCTACTACAAGGCTACAGTAACCAAAACATGGTACTGGTACCAAAACAGACATATAGACCAATGGAACAGAACAGAGTCCTCAGAGCAATACCACACATCTACAGCCATCTGATCTTTGACAAACCTGGAAAACAAGAAATGGGAAAAGGATTCCCTATTTAATAAATGGTGCTAGGAGAAAAGTGGCTAGCCATAAGTAGAAAGCTGAAGCATCGCCACTTATACTATACGAAAATTAATTCAAGATGGATTAGAGACTTAAATGTTAGACCTAATACCATAAAATCCTAGAGGAAAACCTAAGAGTAGTACCATTCAGGACATAGGCATGGGCAAAGACTTCATGTCTAAAACACCAAAAACAACGGCAGCAAAAAGCCAAAATTGACAAATGGGATCTAATTAAGCAGAGCTCTGCTATCAAAAAAGAAACACCATCAGAGTGAACAGGCAACCTACAGAATGGGAGAAAATTTTTACCCAATCTACTCATCTGAAAATTCTTTTATTTAAGATTGTTGAATATTGGGCCCCACTGGCTGGCATGGGTTTCTGCAGAGATCTGCTGTTAGTCTGATAGGTTTCCCTTTGTGGGTAACTTGACTCTCTGGTTTTGCTTGTAACATTTTTTCTTTCATTTCAACCTTGATGAATCTGATGATTATGTGTCTTGGGTTGCTCTTCTCGAATTATCTTTGTGGTGTTCTCTGTATTTCCTGAATTTGAATGTTGGCCTGCCTTGCTAGGATGGGGAAATTTTCCTGGATAATATCCTGAAGATTGTTTTCCAACTTGGTTCCATTCTCCCGTAACTTTCAGGTACACCAATCAGATGTAGATTTGGTCTTTTCACATAGCCCTATACTTTTTTGAGGCTTCGTTTGTTTCTTTTTACTCTTTTTTCTCTAATCATGTTTTTTTCAGTTTATTTCATTGAGTTTACCTTTAATCTCTGATATTCTCTCTTCCACTTGATCACTTTGGCTATTGATAGTTGTGTATGCTTCACGAAGTTCTCGTGCTGTGTTTTTCAGCTCCATCAGGTCATTTATGTTCTTCTCTAAACTGGTTATTCTAGTTAGCATTTTGTCTAACATTTTTTCAAGGTTCTTAGCTTCCTTGCATTGGGTTAGGACATGCTCCTTTAGCTCGGAGGAGTTTATTATCCACCTTCTGAAGCCTACTTCTGTCAATTCATCAAACTTATTCTCTGTCCAGTTTTGTTCCCTTGCTGGCAAGGAGTTGCAATCCTTTGGAGGAGAAGAGGTGTTCTGGTATTTGGAATTTTCAGCCTTTTTGCACTGCTTTCTCCCCATATTCATGGATTTATCTACCTTTGGTCTTTGAAGTCGGTGACCTTCGAATGGGGTCTCTTAGTGGATGTCCTTTTGTTGTTGTTGATGCTATTCCTTTCTGTTTGTTAGTTTTCCTTCTAACAGTCAGGCCACTCTGCTGAAGGTCTGCTGGAGTTTGCTGAATGTCCGCTTCAGAACTTGTTTGCCTGGGTATCACCAGCAGAGATTGCAGACCAGAAAAGATTGCTGCCTGTTCCTTCCTCTGGAAGCTTCGTCCCAGAGAGGCACCTGCCAGATGCCAGCCAGAGCTCTCCTGTATGAGTGTCTGTCGGCCACTACTGGGAGGTGTCTCCTAGTGAGGATACACGGGGGTCAGGGACCCACTTGAGGAGGTAGTCTGTCCCTTATCAGAGCTCTAATGCTGTGGTGGTAGATCCACTGCTCTCTTCACAACTGCCAGGTAGGGACATTTAAGTCTGCTGAAGCTGTGCTCACAACTGCCCCTTCCCCCAGGTGCTCTGTCCCAGGAGGTGGGGTTTTATCTTTAAGTCCCTGACTTGGGCTGCTGCCTTTTTTTCAGAGATGTCCTGCTGAGAGATGAGGCGGTCTGGCTGCGGTGGCTCTGCCAAGCTGGGTTGGGCTCTGCCCAGTTTGAACTTCCTAGTGGCTTTTTTTTACACTATGTGGATAAAATCTCCCACTGAAGCCTCAGCAATGGTGGACGCCCCTGCCTCAACCAAGCTCAAGCGTCTGAGTTCAGGCTTCGACTGCTGTGCTGGCACGAGAATTTCAAGCCAGTGGATCTTAGCTTGCTCGGCTCTGTTGGGTGGGAGCCGCCGAGCTGGACTACTTGGATCCCTGGCTTCAGCCTTCTTTCCAGGGGAGTGAACGTTTTTGTCTTGCCGGCATCCCAGGCGCCACTGGGGTATGAAAAAACGAAAAAAACAAAAACAAAACAAAAACAACTCCTGTGGCTAGCTCAGTGTCTGCCCAAATGGCCGCCCAGTTTTGTGCTGGAAACCCAGGGCCCTGGTGTTGTAGGCACTGGAAGGAATCTCCTGATCTGTGGGTTGTAAAGACCATGGGAAAAGCACAGTATCTGTGCCAAAGTACATGGTACAGTCCCTAATGACTTCCCTTGGGTAGAAGAGGGAGTTCCCCAACCCCTTGCACTTCCCACTTGAGGTGATGCCTCACCATGCTTCAGCTCACCTTCCTTGGGCTGCACCCACTGTCCAACCAGCCCCAACGAGATGAACCAGGTACCTCTGTTGGAAATGAAGAAATCACCTGCCTTCTGCATCGATCTCCCTGGGAGCTGCAGACTGGAGCTGTTCTTATTCAATCATCTTGCCAGCAATCCCAGAATCTTATTGTAGATGTTTAGATTGTTATTTTCAAAAATATTTTATACATAGTTTTGATAAACATCTTTATGGTTAAATATTTGTGATTTTTCAAGGTGATTTTCTTAGGCTACATCTTAGAAAATAAAATTTCTGTGTTTATAAAAGAATAGGTACTTTTAAGCTTTTGATTCATATTTTAAAATTATCTCTCGGGGGCGGAGCAAGATGGCCGAATAGGAACAGCTCCAGTCTCCAACTCCCAGCACGAGCGACACAGAAGACCGGTGATTTCTGCATTTTCAACTGAGGTACTGGGTTCATCTCACTAGGGAGTGCCAGACAATCGGTGCTGGTCAGCTGCTGCAGCCCGACCAGCGAGAGCTGAAGCAGGGCGAGGCATCGCCTCACCTGGGAAGCGCAAGGGGAAAGGAAATCCCTTTTACTAGCCAGGGGAACTGAGACACACAACACCTGGAAAATTGGGTAACTCCCACCCCAATACTGCGCTTTAAGCAAACAGGCACACCAGGAGATTGTATCCCACACCTGGCCAGGAGGGTCCCACGCCCACGGAGCCTCCCTCATTGCTAGCACAGCAGTCTGCGATCACGCGGCAAGGTAGCAGCGAGGCTGGGGGAGGGGCGCCCCCCATTGCTGAGACTTAAGTAGGTAAACAAAGCTGCTGGGAAGCTTGAACTGGGTGGAGCTCACAGCAGCTCAAGGAAACCTGCCTGTCTCTGTAGACTCCACCTCTGGGGACAGGGCACAGTAAACAACCACAAAAGCAGCAGAAACCTCTGCAGACGCAAACGACTCTATCTGACAGCTTTGAAGAGAGCAGTGGATCTCCCAACACGGAGGTTGAGATCTGAGAAGGGACAGACTGCCTGCTCAAGTGGGTCCCTGACCCCTGAGTAGCCTAACTGGGAGACATCCCCCACTAGGGGCAGTCTGACACACCACACCTCACAGGGTGGAGTACACCCCTGAGAGGAAGCCTCCAAAGCAAGAATCAGACAGGTACACTCGCTGTTCAGCAATATTCTATCTTCTACAGCCTCTGCTGCTGACACCCAGGCAAACAGGGTCTGGAGTGGACCTCAAGCAATCTCCAGCAGACCTACAGCTGAGGGTCCTGACTGTTAGAAGGAAAACTATCAAACAGGAAGGACACCTACACCAAAACCCCATCAGTACATCACCATCATCAAAGACCAGAGGCAGATAAAACCACAAAGATGGGGAAAAAGCAGGGCAGAAAAGCTGGAAATTCAAAAAATAAGAGTGCATCTCCCCCGGCAAAGGAGCGCAGCTCATCGCCAGCAATGGATCAAAGCTGGACGGAGAATGACTTTGACGAGATGAGAGAAGAAGGCTTCAGTCCATCAAACTTCTCAGAGCTAAAGGAGGAATTACGTACTCAGCGCAAAGAAACTAAAAATCTTGAAAAAAAAGTGGAAGAACTGATGGCTAGAGTAATTAATGCAGAGAAGGTCATAAACGAAATAAAAGAGATGAAAACCATGACACGAGAAATACGTGACAAATGCACAAGCTTCAGTAACCGGCTCGATCAACTGGAAGAAAGAGTATCAGCGATTGAAGATCAAATGAACGAAATGAAGTGAGAAGAGAAACCAAAAGAAAAAGAAATGAACAAAGCCTGCAAGAAGTATGGGATTATGTAAAAAGACCAAATCTACGTCTGATTGGGGTGCCTGAAAGTGAGGGGGAAAATGGAACCAAGTTGGAAAACACTCTTCAGGATATCATCCAGGAGAACTTCCCCTACCTAGTAGGGCAGGCCATCATTCAAATCCAGGAAATACAGAGAACACCACGAAGATACTCCTCGAGAAGAGCAACTCCAAGACACATAATTGCCAGATTCACCAAAGTTGAAATGAAGGAAAAACTGTTAAGGGCAGCCAGAGAGAAAGGTCGGGTTACCCACAAAGGGAAGCCCATCAGACTCACAGCAGATCTCTCGGCAGAAACTCTCCAAGCCAGAAGAGAGTGGGGGCCAATATTCAACATTCTTAAAGAAAAGAATTTTCAACCCAGAATTTCATATCCAGCCAAACTAAGTTTCATAAGTGAAGGAGAAATAAAATTCTTTACAGATAAGCAAATGCTTAGAGATTTTGTCACCAGTAGGCCTGCCTTACAAGAGACCCTGAAGGAAGCACTCAACATGGAAAGGAACAACCGGTACCAGCCATTGCAAAACTATGCCAAAATGTAAAGACCATCGAGGCTAGGCAGAAACTGCATCAACTAACGAGCAAAATAACCAGTTAATATCATAATGGCAGGATCAAGTTCACACATAACAATATTAACCTTAAATGTAAATGGACTAAAGGCTCCAATTAAAAGACACAGACTGGCAAACTGGATAAAGAGTCAAGACCCATCAGTCTGCTGTATTCAGGAGACCCATCTCACACGCAGAGACATACATAGGCTCAAAATAAAGGGATGGAGGAAGATTTACCAAGCAAATGGAGAACAAAAAAAAGCAAGGGTTGCAATACTAGTCTCTGATAAAACAGACTTTAAACCATCAAAGATCAAAAGAGACAAAGAAGGCCATTACATAATGGTAAAAGGATCAATTCAACAGGAAGAGCTAACTATCCTAAATATATATGCACCCAATACAGGAGCACCCAGATTCATAAAGCAAGTCCTTAGAGACTTACAAAGAGACTTAGACTCCCATACAATAATAATGGGAGACTTCAACACTCCACGGTCAATATTAGACAGATCAACGAGACAGAAATTTAACAAGGATATCCAGGAATTGAACTCATCTCTGCAACAAGCAGACCTAATAGACATCTATACAACTCTCCACCCCAAATCAACAGAATATACATGCTTCTCAGCACCACATCACACTTATTCCAAAATTGACCACATGATTGGAAGTAAAGCACTCCTCAGCAAATGTACAAGAACAGAAATTATAACAAACTGTCTCTCAGACCACAGTGCAATCAAACTAGAACTCAGGACTAAGAAACTCAATCAAAACCGCTCAACTACATGGAAACTGAACAACCTGCTCCTGAATGACTACTGGGTACATAACGAAATGAAGGCAGAAATAAAGATGTTCTTTGAAACCAATGAGAACAAAGACACAACATACCAGAATCTCTGGGACACATTTAAAGCAGTGTGTAGAGGGAAATTTATAGCACTAGATGCCCACAAAAAAACGGAAAAGATCTAAAATTGACACCCTAACATCACAATTAAAAGAACTAGAGAAGCAAGAGCAAACTAATTCAAAAGCTAGCAGAAGAGAAGAAATAACTAAGATCAGAGCAGAACTGAAGGAGACAGACATGAAAAATCCTTCAAAAAATCAAGGAATCCAGGAGCTGGTTCTTTGAAAAGATCAACATAATAAATAGACTGCTAGCCAGAATAATAAAGAAGAAAAGAGAGAAAAATCAAATAGACACAATAAAAAATCATAAAGGGGATAACACCACTGATTCGACAGAAATAAAAACTACCATCAGAGAATACTATAAACACCTCTACACAAACTAGAAAATCTAGAAGAAATGGATAAATTCCTGGACACATACACCCTCCTAAGAATAAACCAAGAACTCAAATCCCTAATAGACCAATAACGAGTTCTGAAATTGAGGTAGCAATTAATAACTGATTAACCAAAAAAAGGCCAGGACCAGATGGATTCATATCCAAATTCTACCAGAGGTACAAAGGGGAGCTGGTACTATTCCTTTAGAAACTATTCCAAACAATATAAAAAGAGAGCATCCTCCCTAACTCATTTTATGAGCCCAGCATCATGCTGATATGAAAACCTGGCAGAGATACAACAAAAAAAAGAAAATTTCAGGCCAATATTCCTGATGAACATCAATGTGAAAATCCTTAATACAATACTGGCAAACCGAATCCAGCAGCACATCAAAAAGCTTATCCACTACGATCAACTTGGCTTCATCCCTGGGATGCAAGGCTGGTTCAACGTACACAAATTAATAAATGTAATCAATCACATAAACAGAATCAATGACAAAAACCACATGATTATCCCAATAGATGCAGAAAAGGCCTTCAACAAAATTCAACAGCCTTTCATGCTAAAATCTCTCAATAAACTAGGCATTGATGGAACTTATCTCAAAGTAAGAGAGCTATTTATGACAAACCCACAGCCAATATCATACTGAAGGGGCAAAAACTAGAAGCATTCCCTTTGAAAACTGGCACAAGACAAGAATGCCATCACTCACCACTCCTATTCAACATAGTATTGGAAGTTCTGGCCAGGGCAATCAGGCAAGAGAAAGAAATAAATGGTATTCAATTAGGAAAAGAGGAAGTCAAATTGTCTCTGTTTGCAGATGAC